>NW_028261381.1:167125106-167417606 GCF_051295495.1 Thamnophis sirtalis | reverse complement strand
CTTCTTCCCTTGCCTCTCCCTACTCCTCTCTTCCTCTTCCTCCTCCTACCTCTCTCCTCTTTCTATCCCTTCCCTCCTTCCTCTCCTTTCCTCTTTCTTCCTTCTCTCAGAGGATAGTAGCTTGTTGTTGTTTTTACTTGCGAAGTCGTGTCCGACCCATCGCAACCCCATGGACAACGTTCCTCCAGGCCTTCCTGTCCTTCACCATCCTCTGGAGTCCATTTAAGCTCATGCCGACTGCTTCAGTGACTCCATCCAGCCACCTCATTCCCTGTTGTCCCCTTCTTCTTTTGCCCTCCATCATTCCCAGCATGAGGGTCTTCTCCAGTGAGTCCTTCTTCTCATTCGGTGGCCAAAGTATTTGAGTTTCCTCTTCAGGATCTTCCCTTCTGATACAGGTGTCTTTGGGACAAGTTCAATCCATATTTGTTGACAATGACCATCTGCTCCAAATTCAAAATATACCTGCCTGCCCCAAAGATTGTGTGTGTGTGTCTGTGTTTCTTCCTCTCTTTGCATATCCTTCTTGCTTTTCCATAGAAGACCAAATTCTCTCCTGACAGAGGGAGCAATATTTATAATTCCAGCAGGCAGAAATCCAACCAGTGTAGCTTTTCTTTGGTCTCGCCAGTCCCTTTTAAGTAGCTGCCAAAGGGGAGTCTCGCCTGTGAGTCAGAGGGACGCTTTATGTATAAGTTAATTTTCGAGAATAAAAGAAGTTTCCTTTTTTTGTTGTACCCCGCCTGGGGGATCGATAAACCTTTCACAAACTGTTATCTATTTAAGTCCCCGGCTCCTATAAAAGGAAAGTAGGGGGGGGGGAGAGGATTTATCCCCTTGACTGTAGCCAAAGAACTCAATCCCAAAATAACATTGCAGGCCTCTTTTGTGCATAATGATTTGCTGGGGAAAAGAGCTTAATTTAAAAGCTCATTGCAATTCAAACCCATCCTCTGTTTTAATTGCATAGTCTTGGCAATTGTGGGAGTTAAAAGGGCATCTCTGAGTATGGGCTAAGTTATGTTCTTCACTGATGCTCGATTCCCCTTGAGGTTTGCAACATGCAGGGGCGTTGCATGTGTGAGTTATTTCTTTTGACCCTTAGCTATTTTGGGTGGTGGCCAACATGCTTCCCTTCAACAGTTTTGGTGCCCATTTTTCAGCCTGCTCATTGGCCAGGAAAAATCAATAATGACATAAGGTAAAGGTAAAGGTTCCCCTCGCACATAGGTATTAGTCGTTCCCAACTTTAGGGGGCGGGGCTCATCTCTGTTTCAAAGCCAAAGAGCCAGCGCTGTCCGAAGATGTCTCTGTGGTCATGTGGCCAGCACGACTAAATGCTGAAGGCGCACAGAACACTGTTACCTTTCCACCAAAGGTGGTTCCTATTTTTCTACTTGCATTTTTATATGCTTTCGAACTGCTAGGTTGGCAGAAGCTGGGACACATTACACAGAGCTAGGGATTCGAACCGCCAAACTGCTGACCTTTCTGATCAACAAGTTCAGCGTCTTAGCCACTGAGCCACCACATCCCCCAACAATGACATACCTGGCTGCTAAGTTTCATTCCAAAACTCCTTGGAATATGTTTAAGCCCCTCCCCCACAAGTCCAGTTTTCAGTGGGAAGGAACCTTGGAGGTCTTCTAGTCCAACCCCCTACTAAAAGAGGAGACCCCATTCTAGACAAATGGCTGTCCAATCTCTTCTTTAAAAATCTCCAGTGTTGGAGCACCCACAACTTCTGAATGCAACACATTCCACTGATTAATTGTTCTCACTATCAGGAAATTTCTCCTAAGTTCTAGACTGGATCTTTTTGAGATAAGTTTCTGTTGTAGCCCAGCAGGTGCCGTTGGAGCTGCCACAAGACTCTGACAGCGAGGGGCCCTATGAGTCAGTTCCGGAGGATGTGGAGGACCCTGAACAGGGTTCCGACTCCAAGCAGGGCACAGAGAGGCTGGTTGGCCATCAGGAGGCACCTGAGCCTTGGACCAGTGTGGAGGAGACAAGGGAGAGTGAGCCGGAGGCCAGTAGTGAGTTGTTCCTGGATGCACGACATCGAAAAGCTACTAGGCGTCAGGAACAATTACGCAATTACAGGAGGTAATTGTACTCAGCTGGTGGTCATTAGGCTCCTCTCCAGACTATAAAAAGGCTACTTGTGCACACACCCCTCTTTGCAGAAGTCAACACAGAATCGAATGTCGGAGAACTTTGTGTGAGCTTGGCAGGCTGGATTGCTGCCAAGCCTTATCTGTGTTTATTGCTGCCCAAGCTTTTCTGCGCTGGGTTGCTGCCAAGGACCTGTTTGTCTGTTAATTAAATGCCGTAATTTATCTCTGGCTCGTAGTGTGCTTTGGTGTGGAAAGAGGGGGGTCAGAACAAGTTTCTATCGCTTCTTGTGCTGCCTTTAGATACTTTGGAGAATAGGTAGACCCCCCCATCTCTCTGTGGCAGCCCCTCAAATATTGCAAGACTGCTATTAAGTCGCCCCTAGTCCTTCTCTTTATTAGATTAAACCAGTGTTTCTCAACCTTAGCAACTTGAAGATGTCCGGACTTCAACTCCCAGAATTCCCCAGCCAGCATTCGCTGGCTGGGGAATTCTGGGAGTTGAAGTCCAGACATCTTCAAGTTGCCAAGGTTGAGAAACACTGGATTAAACATACCTAATTCCTGCAACCATGTGTATATTTTATCCTCCAATCTCCTATCTTCGTTGCTCTTCTTTGTACTCTTTCTAGAATCTCAACATCTTTTGGGTATTGGGGATGATCAAAACTGGATGCAGTATTCCAGGCATGGTCTTAGGAAAGCAGCATATAACGGTATCAAGACTTCATGTGATCTTGAAACTATCTCTGTTAAGGCCGCCTACGACTGCGTTGGCTTTTTTGGCAGCTGCGGTACCCGGTGCATTCATGTGTGGTTGTGTACTAGGACTGTTTGATTCCTCTCACAGTTACCGTAGCTGAAGCAGGTACCAATTCTGCACCCAGTTCTGGTCATCAGAATGCTACAAAGATGTGGAGACTCTAGAAAGAGTGCAGAGAAGAGCAATGAAGATGATTAGGGGACTGGAGGAACAGTTGCAGGAATTGAGGATGTCTAGGATTAGGAGAAGGACTAGGAGTAATATGATAGCAATCTTCCAGTACTAGAGGGGCTGCCACAGAGAAGAGGAGTCAATTGATTCTCCAAAGCACCCCAGAATAGGACAGAAAGTCCTGGGTAGAACATAATGAAAGAATGATCCAACCTAGAACGAAGGGGAAATTTCCTGACAGAACAATCAATCAGTGGAACGGCTTGCATCCAGAAGTTGTGAGTGCGTGGCACGACAAAAGCGCGAACGTCAAAAGCGTGCCGACAAAACCGCGGCGCTAAAACCACGATGTCAAAAGCGTGCCGACAACAGCGCGCCGACAACAGCGCGATTTAAGTTAAGGTAAGGTTTAGGGTTAGATTTAGGGTTAGGTTTAGGGTTAGGGTTAGGGTTAGGGTTAGGTTTAGGGTTAGGTTTAGGGTTAGGTTTAGGGTTATGTTACAGCGCGCTTCTGTCGGTGCGCTGTTGTCGGCGCGCTTCAGCGCTCATTCATCGGCGCGGTTTTGTTGGCGCGGTTTTGTCACTGCGGTTTAGTCAGACGCGCTTTTGTCGTTCGCGCATTTGTGGTGGAACCTGTGAGTACCCTATCATTGGAGATTTTCAAGAAAAGACTGGACTGTCATTTGTCCAGCATGGTATATGCTCTCCTTGAAGTTGGACTAGAAGACCTCTAAGGTCCCTTCCATCCCTATCATTCTATTCTATGCTCTTCTACTCTAGACCAAATTGTGGGCTGAGAGCTGAGAGAGAAGGCCTGGCTCAGAATCCCCCAGGGAATTCCTTTCCCTGCTCTTAGTCCATCATTTTCACCATCACACCACTATTTGGACTAAAACAGAAGGAGTGGCTGAGTTCTCGTGTTGATTCATGGTGACGTAACCCTATTTTAGTGTAGCTCAAAGTAATGGCTGAGGCAAGCCAATGTTACTGTTTCTCCACCTTAGAACCTAAGAAATGGCCTGTTGGGATCAAAGGAAGTTTAATTGAGCCCAACACTTGAATCCCAGTGGCTAGGTAGATGCCATTTGGAAATCTACCAACTTCTCTTCCTGCCTCACTTGCCTTTAGCATCTTGGGAACACAAGGCAAAATGCTGCCTAAGGACAAATCATTATTTATTTATCACATTTATATTGTAGATTGTAGATTTATTTATTTATAGCCAACCAAGTCACGGGATGAGGCTGTGGGAAGGAGAATTGTACATTTAGACTTGCAAGTTTCTGTTAATGTTTACAATAAAGTATAGGGTAAAGGGAAAGGTCCCCCATGCACATATGTGCCAGTCGTTCCCGACTCTAGGGGGCGGTGCTCATCTCTGTTTCAAAGCTGAAGAGCCAGCGCTGTCCAAAGATGTCTCCGTGGCCATGTGGCCGGCATGACTAAATGCCGAAGGCACACAGAACACTGTTACCTCCCACCAAAGGTGGTTCCTATTTTTCTCCTTGCATTTTTACGTGCTTTCGAACTGCTGGGTTGGCGGAAGCTGGGACAACTAACGGGAGCTCACTCCATTATGTAGCGCTAGGGATTTCGAACCGCCAAACTGTCGACCTTTCTGATCCACAAGCTTAGCCACTGTGTCCCTCTAGTGTCCCTCTAGTGTCAATGCAATGAACATGAATTTGGGCAAACTCCAAGATAGCAATAGCAATAGCAGTTAGACTTATATACCGCTTCATAGGGCTTTCAGCCCTCTCTAAGCGGTTTACAGAGTCAGCATATCGCCCCCACAGTCTGGGTCCTCATTTCACCCACCTCGGAAGGATGGAAGGCTGAGTCAACCTTGAGCCGGTGAGATTAGAACCGCTGAACTGCAGATAACAGTCAGCTGAAGTGGCCGGCAGTACTGCACCCTAACCACTGCGCCACCTCGGCTCTCTTTCCCAGGCAGTGGAAAGGATAGGAAGGAGGATAGGAGGGCCTGGTGTGCTTTGATCCATGGGGTTGCAAAGAGTAGGGCAAGACTTAGCAACTGAACAACAACAAAACTATTCTCTCCTCAGATAGAAAGTCCATACAGAGAGTGGTAAGGACAACTGAGAAGATTATAGGAAGCTGACTTCCCATTATCCAGGATCCTGCTTATAAGTGCTATGTGCTTACAGCTGAAAGCATTGTTAGAGACCCCATACACGCACTTTACAGTCTGTTTCTGTTGCTCCCCTCTGGGAGGAGGTTTTGAAGTATTTCTAGCAGGACTACCAGAGTCTATAACAACTTTGTTCCATATGCCATCCATCTGGTAAACTCATAAGATTCGTTTTTCTTGCAGGAGTGGGTTGCTGCCGGTTTTACTACTGGTTCACAACCCACGCGTGTCAGACGCACACGTGCACTATCCAATGTAAATTGTTCGTGCATGCGCAGAACAATTTACAGTGAACTGCGCACGTGCAATCACCAAAATCCAAAATTGTGGTGGCCCAGTGGCAGTGAGGGAACCGGTTTAGGAGCGTGGCAGGCCTGGTTTGCTGCCCGGTTCTGCAACCCAGGACTGAATTCCACTACCGGTTCGGCCGAACCAGGCCGAACTGGGAGCAACCCACCTCTGGTTTCTCCCCATGTACATGTATACATACAAACTACTACACATTGTTACTCTTTACATGCTTTCAAACTGCTAGGTTGGCTGGGACAAGTAATGGGAGCTCTAGGGCGTTAGGGATTTGAACCGCCGAACTGCCGACCTTTCTGATCGACAAGCTCAGCATTTTAGCCACTGAGCCACTGCGTTCCCCTAATATAAATTTGGGCCAACAAATTTGCCTTTTCCTTTTTATACAGAGCCTAGTCACGAAAATCTCTAACTTGCAGTGAGTTTCATAGATTAGGGATGCCCATCTGGTGAGGTCCAAGAGCTGATGACGACTATGCATCATTTTTCAATGCAGGGTTTTTGAGTAGAGGGCATAAATATATAGGATATTCCCTTCCCTCCCTAACTCTTCCCCGTCTGTCCTGCTATCATTGCGGGGGAAAAATAAATAAAAATAAACCACCAGCTGCTCCTGCAAAAGGAAAATCAATTACAATAATAGCTGCTTGGGGAGGGAAGAGGGAAATTAATAAAAATTGCCAAGTACCAACTGCTGAAAACTATTGATCATCCCACAGGCAAATGTAATGAGAGTTACAATGAGCTAATGAATTTCTTCCTTTTCAGCATGGAAAAATTTGCTTTTCTTTTAAAACGGGTGGGGGCTGAGTGAACAAGCCACTAAAAGATGAAAGCCTTTCTAAATTAGCTTTGATGACTAGCAGGGGGAAGGAGGGGACCAAACCATACTCCCAGTAAATGGATGGTGGAGGAGAGAATGAGCTTGGCAGCACTTGTTAAATGGGATAACTAAATAGAAACATCAAGTTCAGAGGCAGTCTACCTTAGTGCACTGGTTACTGTAAAGCAGTACAGTAGTCCTCAGCAATCCTTAGACATTTTTACCTCCGGATGCTTTTATCTCCTTAAAAATGACTGAGGACCTCAATGGTTTATATGGGTTATATCCAGTGGTGGGTTTCAAAAATTGTTCGAACCTACTCTGTAGGTGTGGCCTCCTTTGTGGGAGTGGCTTGCCGCCCATGTGACCGGATGGGAGTGGCTTGCTGCCCATGTGTCAGGATATGAAGATGCCGATGACACTTGTCAGAACCACCTTAAATTACCTCACACACAGCACTGGCATGCATAAGAATGTGACGTAAACTTGTTTTTTAAAAGGCATCTTTGGTTTGCGTTAAAACAACTTCAACACACGCAATGTTCTGATTGCACCACAAACGCAGTAGTCATCCTTACCTTTCACAGAGGCACTGAGTTTCATAAATATGAGCATGATAGTGTAGAATAATCATATCCAAGGACCAGTGGTGGGTTTCAAAAAATTTTGGAACCTCTTCTGTAGGTGTGGCCTGCTTTCCGGGTCCACTGGTGGAACCTCTTCTAACCGGTTCGGTAGATTTGACGAACCAGTTCTACCGAATAGGTGCGAACTGGTAGGAACCCACCTCTGGTTATATCTCTGAGTGTTTATCGTATTAGAAATGAAATGGAGATACGTTAAAATACAGAGAGTCCTCAACTTATGGCTGTAACGGAGCCTGCCCATCATGGCCGTTAAGTTGTGACATTCATAAATGCTCGGTCAGCCATGCGGCCCACCCAATTTTACAACCTTTTTTTTGCGGCAGTCATTAAGCACACAAAATGTTTTACTGTGGATTGGCTTAGCTGAAAACTGGAAGTAAATGCCGGTTTGGGGTAAACCCATCATAAAATGTGATCACCAGACCCATGGGAAGGTTGCAAACATCTGTAAACATCTGGGCCAGGCTGCTGAGCGCTCAGCATGCAGTCATGAGACTATGTAGGTGGTGAGGACGGCCATTGGAACTTCGGAATTGTGAATGTCATACTTACCCCCGGGTAGGTCCATTCTAACTCTGAACCACAAATGGTATTCTACTGGCTCGGACCGGTAGAATACTACCGGTGGCCCCGCCCACCCACCCAGGCTCTACGGCATCCCATTTAGGCCCTTTTTTCTCCAAAAACGCATGCGCTGAAGGCTGTGCACATGCACGGAAGGCTGTGCACATGCACGGAAGGCTGTGCACATGCACGGAAGGCTGTGGGCATGCGCGGAAGGCTGTGCGCATGCGCAGAAAGCTGTGGGCCTGCGCAGAGGTGGTGTACGCGAGCAAAGCGAGCGTGCACCCGCTCATGTTTGCGAATCGATAGGGAAGTGAAAGCAACCCCGATAGGGAAGTGAAAGCAACCCCGGCCACTAAGCATCCAGTCGTAAACTGAGGACTACATGGATTTTTTAAAAAATTGACTTTGTGAATACCCTGAAAGAGTTTCGGGAGCTTCCAGGGGTCCCCATTCCCCATATTTTGAGAGCTACCATTGTAGAGCAGTGCTGAGACTTCCCATCTGCTTCCCTCTGTGGGGTTGAGAAGTAGGTGATTGACCAGTTGCTAAATTAAATTGGGTTTAATCTTGCAAATGAAACTCAGTGTGTGTGTTTTTAAATGAGTCTTGGTGAGTACATGGATAACAGTGATGTTTTCTAGGCACGTTTCCGGAAGAGACTTGCCCTTGCTGTCGTCTTTCTAGGGCTGGGAGAGAAGGACAGGCTCAAGGTTACCCAGAGCAGGCTATTGTGCCTAAGGCAGGATTAAAACTTGCAATCTCTCAGCTTCCAGTCCAATGCTTTGACTCACTACCACTAAACTGGCTTGGGAAACCAAGAATAGAGTTTAGAATCACTGAGTTGGAAGGGACCTTGGAGGTCTTCTAGTCCAACCCCCTGCTTAGGCCGGAAACCCTACACCACTTCAGACAAATCCAACATCTTCTTAAAAACTTCCAGT
Organism: Thamnophis sirtalis; assembly: GCF_051295495.1. Lineage (NCBI taxonomy): Eukaryota > Metazoa > Chordata > Lepidosauria > Squamata > Natricidae > Thamnophis > Thamnophis sirtalis. The sequence goes on along the minus strand of NW_028261381.1, from coordinate 167,409,122 downwards.
GTTGGGGCATTCACAACTTCTGGAGGCAACTTGTTCCACTGATTCATTCTCCTAACTGTCAGGAAAATTCTCTTTAGTATTATGTTGCTTCTCTCCTTGATTAATGTCCATCCATTGCCTTCAGGTGCTTTGGAGAATAATTTGACTCCCTCTTAGTGATGAAATTCAATTTGTTTACTACCGGTTCTATGGACGTGGCATGGCTTGGTGAGCGTGGCTTGGTGGGCGTGGCAGAGGAAGGATACTGCAAAATCTCCCTTCCCTTCCCACTCTGGGGCCAGCCAGCGGTGGCATTTGCCAGTTCTCCGAACTACTCACGATTTCCGCTACCTGTTCTCCAGAACCTCTCAGAACCTGTTGGATTTCACCCATCCTCCCTCTTCTTTGTGGCAGCCCCTGAGATATTGGAAGACTGCTATCATGTCTCCCCTAGTCCTTCTTTCTATTAAACTAGACATCCCCAGTTCCTGCAACCGTTCTTCACATGTTTTAGCCTCCAGTCCCCATATCATCTTTGTTGCTCTTCTCTGCACTCTTTCTAGAGTCTCCACATCTTTTCTACATTGTGGTGACCAAAACTGAATGCCGTATTCTAAGTGTGGCCTTACCAAGGCATTATAAAATGGTATTAACACTTCATGTGATCTTGATTCTATCCCTCTGTTTAGGATAAGGTGACCAGACATCCCGATTTCAGCGTGACAATCACAAATTGTCTTAGACTATTTTAAAAAAGATTCTATCCAAAATACAAAATACCAGCTGCAGTTATTCACTTAAGAACTGTGGCAAGAAAGGTGGCATAATGGGCTTAGTGACCAAAGTTACAATGGCATTGAAAAAAGTGACTGATGACCATTTTTCACACTTAGCGACCATTTTCACACTTAGCGACCGTTGCAGCATCCTCATGGTCACGTGATCAAAATTTTGATGTTTGGCAACAGTTACAATTTATATTTGTAAATTGTAGTTATGTTGAAACAAAAAATATATATTACAATACTATTTTTGCGTTGTATGAAAATTGTGTTGCTCCGTATAAAATTTTTAATCAAGCCCCCCTCCCCCCCCGATCAAAGGTGTCCCTCTTTACCAATCTGGAAAACTGGTCACCTTAGTTTAGGACACAGTTACAATATCTACTTCTGAATGTGAGCACCTGCGGGGGGTGGTGGTGGCGGCTGTTGTTTTGCTCCTCTGATTTATGGAACTTCCTGGAAGCCTCGAGGTAGCATATGGAGAATTCTGATTTTTCTCTACCACTTTTAAATATTTTAGAAATGCTTTCAAATTGCTTCAGTTAATAGATAATACCTGGAGAGCTCCTGCAGATTATCAAAGCCAATTCCTTCATCAGCCTACAAAAAGAATCTTAAACAACATTTTTCATTGCTTGCCTCGTTGACAGTATAAGGCTGAGGAGAAAAACATGGCAAAGTCAAACGTTGCTAATCACATGCTGGCAAGTTAAGCCTGAATATGATTTCATAAATTCTTCTGGTTAATGCCAGAATTTCTCAACTGAGGGCAGGTTTCTCAAAAAGCGAACACATATAATTTTCTTCATCATCTTAAAGGCTAGAAAGCTAGCGAAAGGCCATCCCAATTGTCTTATTGCTGAATTTTGCAGGAGAAGAATCAATGGATGGAAACTAATCAAGGAGAGAAGCAACCTGTCAGGTTTCCTAAAAATGCCTAATTCATTCATGAGTATCAAGCCAAATTTCAATTCAAAACTAGTCATTTATTAGGAGCGCCCTTAGGCAAGGCCTTTTTTTGCAGTCAGATCTGAGCTTTGTTTGAATTGTAGCTGTGTTTCTTCCCTCCTCTCAGTCTGTGTCATCAATCACATTTCCCAATGAGGTGCGCCCCTGCCAAGCCTACTGCAGTAATCTGAGATCCGACTCTAGCTGAAGTATGCGTGGAATGCATTCCCCCCCTTCCCTCACTGTGGCAACTTGAGGAGTTGACACAACCTAGAACTTAGGAGAAACGTAGCCTCGAACTGTGTTGGTTTTTTGGCAGCTGCAGCTCACTGCTGGCTCATATTTAAGTGATTATCCACTAGGACTCCAAGATCCCTCTCACAGTTACTACTATTGAGCAAGGCACCACCTATACTCTACCTGTGCATTTTGTTTTTCTTGCCCAAATGTAGAAGCTTACTTTTTTCACCATTGAATATCATCTTTTTAGATAGCACCAATGTTCAAGTCTGCAAAGATCTTTCTGTATCTTAAGCCTATCTTCTGGATTGTTGGCTATTCCTGCTAACTTAGTGTTATCTGCAAATTTGATGTGTTCCCCATCTATCCCCTCGTCCAAATCATGTTGAAGAAGATGTTGAAGAATACTGGGCTTAATTAAAACAGAGTCTTGGGGTACCCCACTGCATATTTCCCTCCCTGTAGATTGATTTTGATTGATTGATTGATTTATTACATTTGTATGCCGCCCTTTTCCCCGAAGGGGACTCAGGGCGGCTCACAATTCAATCAGGGAAGGGGGTACAGACAAGGGAATAAAAAAGACGAGACATAACAATAAAAAAATTTAAAAAACACACAACAACCATACCATTCGAGAAGGGGGGCAAAAACTCTTTAGCCCCAGGCCTGTCGGAACAGCCAGGTTTTAAGGGCTTTGCGGAAGGCCTGGAGGGTGGTGAGGGTTCGAATCCCCACGGGGAGCTCGTTCCAGAGGGTCGGAGCAGCCACAGAGAAGGCTCTCCTCCGGGTAGTCGCCAGTCGGCATTGGCCGGCGGATGGAATTCGGAGGAGGCCTAATCTGTGGGATCTGATTGGTCTATTGGAGGTAATTGGCAGTAGGCGGTCTCTCAAGTACCCAGGTCCAATACCATAAAGGGCTTTATAAGTGACGACTAGCGCCTTGAAGCGTATCCGAAGACCAATAGGCAGCCAGTGCAGCTCGCGGAGGATAGGTGTTACGTGGGTGAACCGAGGTGCACCCATGATCGCTCGCGCGGCTGCATTCTGGACAAGCTGAAGTCTCCGAATGCTCTTCAAGGGCTGCCCCATGTAGAGCAGTTCCATTGAGGACTACATGTTCATTGAGGTTGGTCAGCCAGTTACGAATCCATCTGGTGGTGATGCTGTCTAACCCACCTTTTTCTATCTTATCAAGTAATAGATTATGGTCTACTTTATCAAATCTTTACTGAAGTCCAAGTAAATTATATCCACAGCATTCCTTTACCTTTTGCTAATGCATTTTTTTTTCTTGTGCTTGCGTTTCATACATTTTGCCACATTTTTTCATTCTTTTACTTGTCATCTTTATTTCACATCTTTCCTTCCACTTGCTTTCATGCATGCCAATCTTAAATATTTGCATTAGGGGAAGAAAAGGGAGGAAAATAAAGTGCAGCCTATAGGAGGAAGCATAAAAGCTATTTAGCATCCTTTATCACCAGCTTAGAAAAGGTGATGGTGATGTCCTGTAATATAAAGGTAGTTCTCAATTTACAACTACAATTGGGAAAAACATTTCTGATGCTAAGCACAGTGGTAGTTAAATGAATTGCACCTAATTTTGTTGGGAAGCTGAGAAAGTCACATACAGCTGGGAAAGTCACATATGTGGCTCACATGACCTTAGGATGCTGCAACCCTTATAAATACAGGTTGCTAACTGCCTGAATTTTTATCCTGTGATCCTGGGGTTGTTGTAATGGTCATTAGTGTGAGGACTGCAAGTAATTCATTTCAGCGCCGTTGTAACTTTGAATGGTTGCTAAAATAATGATTGTGATTCTATAACGAATTTCCTTACTTGTTATGGCCTTTAGGTTTTCTGAGAATAACTATCTAAGGAGCAGGGGTGGGTTTCAGGCGGTTCGCAGCAATCCCCGCGAACCGGTTGGTCAGCGAACCCGGAAGTAAGTAACTTCCGGGAACGCCGAAGGATCCACCCGCCCGCCCGCGTTTCTTACCCGGTTTTGACGAGTTCTGCACTTCCACCCATGCGCAGAACGCATACAGTGCCTGCGTGATCCTCCAGGAGCAGCTGGAGCATCACACAGGCGCTAGTATGCATGTGTGCACTGCGCGTGTGCACAAGGATGCCGCCGGCCCCGTTCCAACCAAACCGGTTGGAACGGGGCGAGAAACCCACCCCTGCTAAGGAGAATCCTTATCTCACTTCCCTGGATAAAATATTTTCAAGTTCTGTGAACAATGAAGTATAAGACAGACAACTAATTTCTACAGTAAAACAAAAGAAGAGATGCTTTCCGAGCCTTGATAAAAGTGTAAATGCTCAAATAAAATATTCTAATTCCGTATCATAAAAATATTCTTACAGGGGTTAGAAACCTTAATTTGTTTGAAAGCTAAATTCTTTTGAAATTGGGATTTCCATACATTTTCATCCTGAACTGGAATATACGTGGAATTGTTGAGCAAAAACATGCTAGCTGATGAAAGAGGATTTGGGTTAAATAGCAGAAGGAATTTCTTTGTGAGGTGAAGAGCTGCAATTGCGTGCATAGCAGGGGTGGGTTCCAAGCGGTACGGCCCGGTACGGCTGTACTGGTAGCCAGGAGCAGCAGCCACCGTACCGGTACGGTAGCTCATTTCCCCCCTCCCCTTGCACGCGTTCTTTACCGGTTTTTGAAGCAAATGGCCCAACTGCGCATGCGCACACAGTGTGCAGCGCCTCTGCGACCTTCGCCAAACAGCTGAGTGTCACAGGGTGGTGGGATCCGCATGCGTGCGCAGCACACCTGCCCGACTAGGATGCCCGGTCCCGTGTGCAGTGTACCGGTTGTGATGGGATCCGGAACCCACTACTGGTGCATAGTATGAATTCTTTTGAAGTAGAAAGTAGCGGATTCTTTTTTCTTGAAGATCTTTAACCAGAGTTTGGATGTCCACCAACCACCAACGCCCGGGCAGCAAGTGCCCTATGTCAGGAAATGGCTGGACTAGATGACCTTTAGAGTTTCCTTCTCACTGTATGATTGTATAAACGCATTCAGCATTTGCTGTTAGAGCTTCTGGTCTATTTTTCTATCTATTATGAACTCATCAATTGTATTAGATGTAGGCCCCATTTATTTTTATATTAACAGTCCTCTTTTTTATATTTATATATAAAGCCCTTCGGTTTTATTTAAACAGAGGCGAACAAAAGCTAGTGGGAACCAATTGCCATTTGAAGAATTAACATCCGTGAAGGACAGCATTTTTCAGCTTTCTGGTGTTTACCTTGAAAGCATCCCAAATTGTTTTTCAGACATTGGGGATGGCAGAGATCCAAAAGTCGTGGAGGGAAGAAGCCTGAAGGAAGATGAAACGGAGAGGCCCTTTCAGAGGTTTCTAAACATCTCAAGGGTGGTAAAATAAATTAGAAAGAGGGAAAACTCTACTGACTTTGGAGGGAGGTGCTAATCCCAAATTTCTGACCCATGAAACTGAATGGGTGGTCCTGGGCCAATCTATGTGTTCAGCCAACCTCATAGAGCTGTTTATTATTCTTATTGTTTATTTCTATCCAGTATTTATTATTCACATAGAAGACAGTGAAGATGCCTAATGTTCATCCCTCCTTCTGTTTCCCCCACAACAACAACCTTTTGAGGTAGGTTGGGCTGAGAAGAGCAATAGCAATAGCAATAGCAGTTAGACTTATATACCGCTTCATAGGGCTTTCAGCCCTCTCTAAGCGGTTTACAGAGTCAGCATATTGCCCCCAACAGCAATCCGGGTCCTCATTTTACCCGCCTCGGAAGGATGGAAGGCTGAGTCAACCCTGAGCTGGTGAGATTTGAACAGCCGAACTGCAGAACTGCAGAACTGCAGAACTGCAGTCAGCTGAAGTAGCCTGCAATGCTGCATTTAACCACTGCTCCACCTCGGCTCTATAAGAGAGGGACTGACCCAGCTGGCTTTCATACCTATAGCAGGGTAGACGTGATGATTGGTCCAAAGTCACCCAGTCGGCTTTCATACCTAAGGCGGGTGTAGAACTCACAGTCTCCTGGTGATTGGCCAAAAAAACACTCAGTTTTCGTGCCCCAGGTGGGACTAGAACTTACCGTCTCTTGATGGTTGGCCTAAAGTCATCCAGTCAGCTTTCATGCATAAGGCAGGAGTAGAATTCACAGTCTCCTGTGATTGGTGCAAAGACACTCAGTTTTTGTGCCCCAGGCGGGACTAGAACTTAGTGTCTCTTGGTGATTGGCCCAAAGTCACCCAAATGGCATTCATGCATATGGCGGGAGAAGAATTCACAGTCGTCAGCATCTGAACAGAATAGAATAGCAGAGTTGGAAGGGACCTTGGAGATCTTCTAGTCCAACCCCCTGCTTAGGCAGCAAACCACTTGGTTATCCAAGATCTTCTTAAAAACTTTCAGTGTTGGAGCATTCACAACTTCTGGAGGCAAGTCGTTCCACCCACATGTGTCCATGTCAAAAAAGTCAAGATGGCTACATGTACATGTGCAAAAGAGGTGGATTTTCATTTCGTTAGCTGCAGCCACTATTTTATTCCCCTTGCCCCATCTTGCCACTTGTGGCTTGATGTAAGGTGCCCACTGCAAATGAAAAAAAAAAAAACTGCAAAACTGCAACATTTTTTTGCAATTGATTTGGAGAGAAGAAATTTTTTTAAAAGATGCTGAATTTACAGTATGCTCAATAATTTTAGCGGCAGCAGCGTCCACGAAATTGCAAATTTCCCTTTGCAATGAGATCTAGAGTCTTGCTTTTAGCTATTTTTAAAAGATGCATGCTGGCTCTTTCCCGCGTCAAGAAAAGTTTACAATATTTTTTAAAGTTTGTTTTTGTCCTTCCCGTATTCTGAATGCCAACTTTGAATAAAACCCTGTTTAGAAGAAGAAGAGCACAGTGGATACTTTAAATGCCACTTTGAAGAGCTCCTTTAGAAGTACAGTAGGCTAGAACATTTCTTAATTAAGGTGACGCTTGATCTGTTCCATTGATGAGTCCTCATTAAGCTGGAAAACTTTTAACAAGGGGGCTGTTCTGTGTTCTGCTTGATTAGGAGTGGGCGTTAACTTTGATAAACTAACAAACAAAGGCCAGGACTGCTAAAATGTCTTTATAAAGGGTCAACCTATTCTCCAAAGCACCAGAAGGCAAAACAAGAAACAATGGATGGAAACTAACCAAGGAGAGAAGTAACCTAGAACTAAGGAGAAATTACCTGACAATGAGAACAATTAATCAGTGGAACGACTTGTTTTCAGAAGTTGTGAATGCTCCAACACGGGAAGTTTTTAAGAAGAGAGTGGACAACCATTTGTTTGAAATGATATAGGGCCGTGATGGCAAACCTATGTCACAGGTGCCACAGGAGGAACACGGAGCCATATTTGGTGGCACACCAGCCTTCACCTCCGGTCAGATGATTTTTTCCCCCTTCAAGAGAGCCGGAGGAGGCCGTTTTTGCCCTCCCCAGACTTCAGGAAAGCCTCTGGAACCTGGGAAGCCATTGCATGCGCATGCGCTGGTGGGCTGGGAGATTGAGTGGGGGGCGCATGCATGGGCAATTTTGGCACGCCGTCAGAAAAAGGTTCGCCATCACTGGTATAGGGTTTCCTACCTGAGGGTTAGAATAAAAGAATCAAATAGAATAGAATTGAATAGAATAGATAACAGAGTTGGAAAGGACCTTGGACGTCTTCTAGTCCAACCCACTGCTCTCTCCTTGATTAGTGGCCATCCATCGCCTTCAGGTGCTTTGGAGAATAGCTTGACTCCCTCTTCTTTGCATCAGCCCCTGAGATATTGGAAGACTGCTATCATGTCTCCCCTAGTCCTTCTTTTCATCAGACTAGACATACCCAGTTCCTGTAACCGTTCTTCATACAGTATGTTTTAACCTTCAGTCCCCTAATCAGAGGTGGGTTCCTGCTAGTTCTACCCTCTTCTATAGAAGAGGTTCCACAAATCTACAGTGCCGTTTAGAACCGGTTCCAGCTCCCTCCCGCCCCCCCCCCATCTGCACATCATCAAGATGAAGAGCGAGAGGAGGAATTCTGGGAATTGAAGTCCACAAGTCTTAAAGCTCTCAAGTTTGAACACCCCTGGTTTTTTTTTTTCTAAAGGGTTAAGTGTGCAAGGGTCTTGTAACTTGACAGCTTTAAGACTTGTGTGCTTCAAATGCCAGAGTTTCTGAGCCAACGTTTTGGTTGCTAAGCAAGAGCGTTGTTAAGTGAGTTTCACCACATTTTACAAGTTGGCTACGCCCACCCGGTCACATGGCTGGCAAGCCACTCCCACCAGTCACATGGCCGGCAAGCCATTCCCACACAGCAGGCCACACCTACAGAAGAGGTTTTAAAAAAATTTGAAACCCACCACTGCCCCTGATCATCTCCGTTGCTCTTCTCTGCATTGTTTCCAACATCTCAACATCTTTTTTACATCGTGGCAACCAAAACTGGATGCCGTATTCCAAGCGATGATGGCCTTACAAAATGGTATTAACATTTCATGTGATCCTGATTCTATCCCTCTGTTTATGCAGCCTAGGACTGTGTTGGGTGTTTTTGGCAGCTGCTGCATACAGCTGGCTCATATTTCAGGGATTGTCTAGAACAGTGGTCACTAACTGGCGGTCTACAGACCACTGGTCGTCCGTGAGAAAATTTTGGTGGTCCACAGAAAAATTATTTGAATTTTTTATATTGCACTAAATACTATTTGGCAATGTGGTGGCTCAGTGGCTAAGACACTGAGCTTGTCGATCAGAAAGGTCGGCAGTTCGGCGGTTTGAATCCCTAGCATCGCGTAATGGAGTTTAGCTCCCGTTACTTGTCCCAGCGTCTGCCAACCTAGCAGTACAAAAGCATGTAAAAATGCAAGTAGAAAAAATAGGAACCAACTTTGGTGGGAAGATAACAGTGCGCTCCGTGCACCTTTGGTGTTTAGTCATTATCAATTTAGTGGTCCCTGAAGTCTGAAAGATTGGTGATCCCTGGTCTAGAATACATCCAAGGTCCCTTCCAATCTGATGATGTTCTGCGTTCTATGTTGTTCTAAGCGAATAGAGGGCATGCACCAGTGGTGGGTTTCAAAATTGCCAGCCACGTGACCAGGTGGGAGTGGCTTGCCAACCATGTGACTGGGTGGGCGTGGCCAACTTATAAAATGTGGTGAAACTCACTTAACAACGCTCATGCTTAGCAACTAAAATGTTGGCTCAGAAACTCTGGCATTTGAAGCACACAAGTCTTAAAGCTGTCAGGTTACAAGACCCTCAAACCCCTAATCCTTTAGAAAAAAAACCCCAGGGGTGTTCAAACTTGACAGCTTTAAGACTTGTGGACTTCAACTCCCAGAATTCCTCCTCTCGCTCTTCATCTTGATGATGTGCGGACTGACGGGGGGAGGGAGCTGGAACTGGTTCTAAACGACACTGTAGATTTGTGGAACCTCTTCTATAGAAGAGGTTAGAACTGGCAGGAACCCACCCCTCGCATACACAAATATGTGACATAATTATATTTTCTCCAGTGGCTTGATTAGAATATCCAACTTTGGAAAATCAACGACTCCCAAATTTTAAGAAATGCAAACATATATCTCGTAGTTTAACAATGAAGTCAATACATCAGAAAATAACCTTAAAGAATATTTTTAAAAGGTTGGATATTAAATAACTTTCTTGGCATTGCAAAAAATGGCAGGACTCTGATTCATACGCTTTGGTCTCGTCTAGCCATTGTCCCATTTTGGCTTACTTTAGTACCTAAAGATGTAAGTGCAATATTGCTTTACAGTCCTAAAATATGGAGTATGAAATGTGATGAAGAACTTGGCACTCAACGAAGAGAATTATTGGATATAGATAGAAATAAATTTATTCCCCTTGAGTTAAAAAAAATTGATTCAAAATATGTTTTTGTTATGAAGCTCTGGTGTTTTTATATTCCACAAATGAGAAGGAACATTTTTCCATATAGTATCTATTTAATAAGCTTAAGGATTTAATTAATCCTATAGTGATATTATGCAGCTCTTCTGTCCTCTTTTTTTCTTACTTTCCTTTTCGACTCTTATGTTTTCACTTTAATCACTAGCATATATAGGAGTACAATTGCTGCTGTATCATTTTTATTGTACTGTACACCACAAATCACACTTCATACATACAAATGTACTGTATATCCATACATATATTTATGCATATATGAACGGCAGGGGTGGGTTTCTCACCCCGTTCCAACCGGATCAGTTGGAACGAGGCCGGCGGCGTCCTCGCGCACGCACGCGGCGTCCTCGTGCACGCACGCGGCGTCCTCGCGCACGCACGCGGCGTCCTTGCGCACGCACGTGGCGCACGCATGCGTACCAGGGTCTGCGTGATGCTCCAGCTGCTCCTGGAGGATCGCGCAGGCGCTGTATGCGTTCTGCGCATGCGTGGAAAGCGCAGAATTCGTAAAAACCGGGTAAGGAGCGGGCGCGGGTGTGCGGGCGCGTGCGGGCGCGGGGGGGGGGGCGTCGCCGTTCCCAGAAGTTACTTACTTCCAGGTTCGGCGACCAACCGGATCGCAGGGACCGGTGCGAACCGGTCGAAACCCACCCCTGATGAACGGAAGAGACCTTCATCCTCCAGTAGGATAGATAATGGCTAAAATGAAGAGGAGGATGATATATATATATATATATATATATATATATATATATATATATATATATATATATATATATATATATATATATATATATATATATATATATATATATATATATATATATATATATATACATACATACACACACACACACACACATACATACATACATATATATATGTAAAAGGAATTGATGTAACTGGTCAATACACCAATTGCAACTCTACCTAGAGCAAGGAGTAAGTGTAATTACTACAGCGAGACTTTAACTTATGAGCAGTTGCTTAGCGACCATTCGAAGGTATAATGGACCTAATGGGGCTTATTTATGACCCAGATTCAAAGTTCTGATTAACACACACACACACACACACACACACACACACACACACACACACACACAAATCACATGACTGAACTTTGGCCATTGGGCTAATTTGCAGCTGTTTGCAGTGTCTTGCAGTCATATGGCTGCGTTTCACAAGATTTTTCGTCAGTTAATTCTGGTTTTCAGCAAAACCATGCCCATAGCAAACCACTTAACAACTGGGGCATTTGCTTAATGACCACCTGATTTTAAAAAAAAAGTCGTGGAGTTGTAGGAGAGAGGGGCTATATCAGGGTGTCAAACAGTTGTCATACAAATTGAATAAATCCAATCCAAACTAGCTGCCCGCGGGCTGGATGTGTCACATGCTGGCCACGCCCACTCCCGGCTTAGTGAAGGGGGAAAAAGTCGGGATACATCATGTGACGATGATGTGACAACGTGAGTTTGACATCCCCCTGGGCTTTATCAAGCGTCCGAGAAATCAGGTGATTCAGGGAGTTCAAATAAGTATAAAGATTTATTGCAAGCTTAAGTTCTCTACAGGAATCTAGCCAAGTGACTGTGAAGAAAAATGTGCCAGAATTAAGAATAGAAAGGAATTCAAGTTGGGATGGACTTAGATCTCCTGCGGGCGGGAAGGGACTCGGGACTTATGACTGGTTTGACACCCCACCCCCCCCAGGCTCAGCCTAGACAACTCCAACAGGCTGTTTCCCAAGGAGCAAAATCAGTCTGAAATCCTTGGTATGTAGAGTGGATCCTCCCTAACCTTAGTTTGCAGGATAATGTTTAATAGTGATGCAGATTGTGCTTTACGCTGGCACGATTGCTGTCTATAGGTTGAGCAACAAGAAAGAAATTGTCATTCTTGGTTATCCACACGTGATAATCGGTCAGGTTAATCAATCCATTTTACAACCATGACATACGCCCATTACGTTTGTAAGTCAAGGACCACCTATATTGTTAGACAGCACTATTATACAGAAGTACCACTGTACTGACCTGGGGCTGCAGGTGAAGCCCATCTCCAAGGAATAGTCAGGGCAAATGTGAGTGCTTCATGGTTTCTGCCAGCTTCTGGGGACAATGCAAAGGGCAGGCTGATAATGCCTTTATAAGGCCTTGGTAAGGCCACACTTGGAATACGGCATCCAGTTTTGGTCGCCACGATGTAGAAAAGATGCGGAGATTCTGGAAAGAGTGCAGAGAAGAGCAACAAAGATGATTAGGGACTGGAGACTAAAACATATGAAGAACGGTTACAGGAACTGGGGATGTCTAGTTTAATGAAAAGAAGGACTAGGGACAGGGGTCAGTTCCGGCAGCTACTACTGCCAGTTCGCTCGTGGTCATGCTGCGCGCACACTTGATGCACATTGTGCGCGCATGCAGAGTGCAATAAAAATTGCACTGCAATAGCAATAGCAATAGCAATAGCAGTAGACTTATATACCGCTTCATAGGCCTTTCAGGCCTCTCTAAGCGGTTTACAGAGAGTCAGCATATTGCCCCCAACAATCTGGGTCCTCATTTTACCCACCTCGGAAGGATGGAAGGCTGAGTCAACCCTGAGCCGGTGAGATTTGAACCGCTGACCTGCTGATCTAGCAGTAGCTTGCAGTGCTCCATTTAACCACTGCGCCACCTTGGCTCATGCACATGCTCAAAGCAAAAACAAGATGGCGCCACCTTCGGAAAACTGGAGAACTGGTTCGGGGGCGTGGCCAGCCTGGGTCACTGCCGGTTCCAGCAACCCAGGCTACCAAACCACTACCGGTTCTCCCGAAACGGTCCAAAACGGTAGGACCTCACCTCTGACTAGGGGTGACATGACAGCAGTGTTCCGATATCCCAGGGGTTGCCACATAGAAGAGGGAGTCAAGCTATTCTCCAAAGCACCTGAAGGCAGGACAAGAAGCATTGGATAGAAACCAATTAAGGAGAGAAGCAACCGAAAACTAAGAAATTTCCTGACTAATTAACCAGTGAAACAATTTGCCTCAAGAAGTTGTGAATTCTCTAACACTAGAAGTTTTTAAGAAGAGGTTGGACAACCAATTCTCTAAATTCGTATAGGGTTTCTTGCCTGAGCAGGGGTTGGACTAGAAGACCTCCAAGTTCCCTTTCAACTCTTCTGTTATTCTGATAAATCCTTTGACACTTAAGTACCTTCAGAACTGTCATTTGCAGTAAGACTGGGTCCATCCAACTTCTCAGTCCACCTCACCTCACAGGATTGTTGTGAGAAGGAGCACTGTGTGTGTTGGTCACCTTGAGTTATTAATAAAAATAATAATCTCTTCTGGATTTGATGCATTTGATGGGCAATGTGTATTTTTGTTGTGTTTTGTGCTGCTGTGATTACTTTTTTCCTAACTCCACTTATTTCAAGTCTTCATCTTTTATTAATTTATTTAGGGAATAATTGATATGAAAATTTATAATGGAGGTTTTAATTACATTACAGTAAACTGTTTTAACTGGCAGGAAGTCTGATTAGATTAGAGCATTACAATAGATTATAGCCTCACATGCATAAATAACCCAAAGGCAGAAGTGAGATTAAAGAGGATCTTAATTTTATTTTTAATTTTATCTTCTCTTCTTAAGATAAGACCAAAACCCAACAACTTCCCGTGATAAAAATAAGAATTACAAGTAAGTGTTAGGAAAAATTTCCTAGCCTAATGGTCTTTTCCCCAGTGGAGCAGTCTTGAAAAACGTGTTAGGATTTTTAAAAAAATATATGGTACAAAACACAGGTTTTCCCAGTTGAAAGGCTGAGCGCCAAAGAATGGAGGCCTTTGAACTATGGTGCTGGAGAAGACTCCTGCGAGTCCCTTGGACTGCAAGGTGATCAAACCAGTCAGTCTTAGAGGAGATCAACCCTGACTGCTCTTTAGAAGGCCAGATCCTGAAGAGGAAACTCAAATACTTTGGCCACCTAATGAGAAGGAAGGACTCACTGGAGAAATGGACTCCAGAGGATGGTGGAGGACAGGAAGGCATGGAGGAACGTTGTCCATGGAGTCACGATGGGTTGGACACGACTTCGCAACTACAAATCAATCAATCTCCCTCCCTCCCTCCCTCCCTCCCTCCCTCCCTCCCTCCCTCCCTCCCTCTCTCTCTCTCTCTCTCTCTCTCTCTAGATAAATGGGCATACCAGGGGTTGTGACACAATACATACCTATTTCCCTTGCTTAGCTGATAAAGGAGGAGAGCCTGTGGCTTAGTGGCTAATATAACTGCCTAATATAACTGTAATACATCCCAGGTTTGGCGGTTTGAATCCCTAGTGCCGTGTAATGGAGTGAGCTCCCATTATTTGTCCCATCTTCTGCCAACCTAGCAGTTTGAAAGCCCGTAAAAATGCAAGTAGAAAAATGGGGACCACCTTTGGTGGGAAGGTAACAGCCTTTCGTGCTCCTTCGGCATTTAGTCATGCCGGCCACATGATCACAGAGACGTCTTCAGACAGCGCTGGCTCTTTGGCTTTGAAACAGAGATGAGCACCGCCCCCTAGAGTCGGGAATAACTAACACACATGTGAGAGGGGAACCTTTACATTTAATAAAGAAGAGAGTGAGACTATTTCAACCCTCTTCCCAGGTAGCACCGAAATTCTGGATCCCAGGAGGAAAAAAAAACAGCTTGTTCATTCCAGGTGGCAAGTTAATCCTTCCACAAAAATCTTCTAGCTCCCTTAGAACATTTTTAAATACGGATTAGGTAGGTGATACTATGCGACCTGACATTCCCTAGAGGAATGGCAGGGGGTTGGATTGGATGATCTTTGAGGTATCTTTCATCCTGACTCACCCGCTTCCAAAAAAAAAAAAAAAAAGACACAATGTTGGTTCAGCAGCCCTGGGAATTTGCCTTAACCAAAAATTAGCAACGTGGCCAAATAAGCTATTAAGCAAATTCTCAAGATGGATAGTTTATCTACCCGGGGGCTGACAGTTAATTAAGGAAATCGATTACGGCCGGATTCAAGCGACGGATCCCCCCCTTCAGCTTTCTTGGCCCCTTTAAATAAGCCAGGAAAATACCGTGCAAACCACTAAAAATGACTCAGGTTTATCGGGAGTGGTTTTTTTTTGGGGTGGGGAGAAAGAAGGAAGGAGGGACGCTAGGATTATTGAGTGTCCCTCGTCAGGCAATGAAGGCTTCACGTCAGCCGAAATGAAGGCCTCACCCCCTCCGAGCTGCAATGCGTGGTGTATCCTTCACCTTTACTGCCTCGGCATCCTAAAGTGAGATTGATCAGGTCTCCTTGAGTTGCATGGAAAGAAGAGGGACTAGGGGAGTGTGTCTCCCTTAGAGATTCCGGCCTTTCCTGTCTCCGGTGTACGAAGACAGAGCATCATTTCTCAAGTCCTGTCAGCTGAAGGGAAGTTATTATAGAAGTAAATGATGCTGTAGAAAATAGAAGGAAAGGCACCTTCGGCTCAAGCTTGGTCCCTGCTTCCTCTATGCCACCAACCTTGGCAACTCTTAAGATGGGTGGACTTCAACTCCCAGAATTCCCCAGCCCAGGGAATTGGGCAACCTTGTGCAACAAGGTTTTGGACAAGGTGGCTTGCCATTTAGGCTTTGTTGTTGTTGTTCGTTGCGAAATCGTGTCCGACCCATCACGACCCCATGGATAACGTTCCTCCAGCCTTCCTGTCCTCTACCATCCTCTGGAGTCCATTTAAGCTCAGGCCTACTGCTCTGGTGACTCCATCCAGCCACCTCATTCTCTGTCGCCCCCTTCTTCTTTTGCCCTCAGTCTTTCCCAGCATTAGGCTCTTCTCCAGTGAGTCCGCCCTTCTCATTAGGTGGCCAAAGTGTTTGAGTTTCCTCTTCAGGATTTGGCCTTCTAGCAATAGCAATAGCAGTTAGACTTATATACCACTTCATAGGGCTTTCAGCCCTCTCTAAGCGGTTTACAGAGTCAGCATATCGCCCCCAACAATCCGGATCCTCATTTCACCCACCTTGGAAGGATGGAAGGCTGAGTCAACTTTGAGCCGGTGAGATTAGAACCGCTGAACTGCAGATAACAGTCAGCTGAAGTGGCCTGCAGTACTGCACCCTAACCACTGCGCCACCTCGGGTCTAAAGAGCAGTCAGGGTTGATCTCCTCTAGGATTGACCATTTTGATCACCTTGCAGCCCAAGGGCTTCGCAGGAGTCTTCTCCAGCACCAGAGTTCAAAGGCCTCCATTCTTTGGCGTTCAGCTTTTCTTATGGTCCAACTTTCACAGCCATACATTGCAACTGGGAAAACCACAGCCTTTGTAGTCCCCCGTTAAAAATATCCTGACTTTTCATAGCTTCTAAGGCTAGATACAAGTAGTCTTCAACTTATGACCATCACCTAGCATATCTTGAAGTTATGACAGACTTCCTCAGAAGTACCTATGATACAGTTTTGAATTTCTGATGGCCGTGCATATATATGTTATATTTGTGCTGATAAATAAATAAAGGGAGACTAGTATAGATCTATTTCAAGCTATTTAGCTCTCATCAGCTAGCCATACCCTTACTGGGAATCGAAGCTAAATAGCTTGAAATAGATCTATACTAGTCTCCCTTTATTTATTTATCAGCATAAATATAACAAATATAACAAAAAGGCAACAGTAAAAAAAAATATTGGGTTTCTGTCTGGATGGTCTCTTGTGACGAGCCGAAGACAGAGAGTGGAAGTGTGACCTTCCTCCCATATTTGGGCATACCAGGGGTTGTGACTTAATATATATATATATATATATATATATATATATATATATATATATATATGTATGTATGTATATGTATATGTATATGTATATGTATATGTATATGTATATGTATATGTATATGTATATGTATATGTATATGTATATGTATATGTATATGTATATGTATATGTATATGTATATGTATATGTATATGTATATGTATATGTATATGTATATGTATATGTATGTATATATGTGTATATATGTGTATATATGTGTATATATGTGTATATATGTGTATATATGTGTATATATGTATATATATATGTATATATATATATATATATATATATATATATATATATATATGTGTGTGTATATATATGTATATATATATGTATATATATATATATGTATGTATATATGTATACATGTATACATGTATATGTATATGTATATGTATATGTATGTATATATATATATATATGTATATATATATGTATGTATATATGTATATATGTATACATGTATACGTGTATACGTGTATACGTGTATACGTGTATACGTGTATACGTGTATACGTGTATACGTGTATGTATGTATGTATGTATGTATGTATGTATGTATGTATGTATGTAAATAGACAATGTTGTGGTTGTGCATATTGTGGAAAAAAGGGAATACGTTTGTAGAAAAGCAATGTATGAAGTTGTCAACTATCTTTGCTTTGACAGAAGTACAATATGGAAATGAGAGAAAAGAGTGGTTTTCAAGGATAAAAAGGTATAGAGAAAGAGGACGAACAGGATTGCTATAAATGTACTTTGAGCTCAGTTCCTTTCTTTTAATTCAGAATTTTTCTTTTGGGGAAGGGAGCTTTGGAGGTCTTTGTTGATGCACATCACATCACACTGCTTACCCGCTCAAGGGAATGGTGTGATTGGCAGGTAAGTAAATTTAGTTTAAACTGTGCTTTCATCTAAGTGTTTGATTGCAAGACATTGTGGGGTAGCTTCAAGGGCCTTTGGCAAAGGGGTGTCCCGTTCTCTATAAATGCAAACTTTCAGGGAGAGATTTATATTCTAAATAGAGGTGGGTTCCTACCAGGGATGGCAAACCTTTTCGGCACCAATTGCCCAAACTGGAATGCGCGTGCATGCATGCGCGCGCGCTGGAGTGCCAAAAACCCAAATACCAGCTGGCCGGCGCGTGCATGCCTGTTTTTTTGGTGATTTTTGACCTGTATGGCTGTTTTCGGGCTGTTTCCAGGCCATTTTCAGGCAGTTTTTCTGGCACTCCAGTGCCCGCAAAGGCCAGCTGGCCGGGACGCTGAAATCCAGTAGAGCAGCTGGTGACGGCGCACATGCCCACAGAGGGGGCTCTCCGTGCTACTTCTGGCATGCATGCCATGGGTTCGCCATCACGGTTCTAAATCGTACACATGATGTTAGGGGAGCTTCACCTTGGCCCTATAGTTAAATTATAGGATCAGATGGTTTAGTAGGCTGCTTTACCTCGTGACCCGACAAAAGCGCGAATGTCATAAGTGCGCCGACAAAACCGCGGCGCTAAAACCGCGATGTCAAAAGCGCGTCGACAACAGCGCACTGACAACAGCGCGCCGACAACAGCGCGATTTAAGTTAAGGTAAGGTTTAGGGTTAGGTTTAGGGTTAGGTTTAGGGTTAGGTTTAGGGTTAGGTTTAGGGTTAGGTTACAGCGCGCTTCTGTCGGCGCGTTGTTGTCGGCGCGCTTCAGGGCTCATTCGTCGCTCATTCATCATGCGGTTTTGTCACCGCGGTTTAGTGAGGCGCGCTTTTGTTGTTCGCGCATTTGTGGTGGAACCGCTTTACCTTCCAGCTGGCAATCTGGGTCTCTGGGATCAGACACAAACTTGAAAAGGGCTGAATGCATTAATCCTCCCAATGTTCCCATCCCACTTTGGTTACTCACTTGGTAGAAATATTGCACTGAATCATGAATTAATCCAATTACTTGGGTTCATGTTCTGACCCCCCTCCTCCATCCAGGAACGAAAGCCGAGACAAACGTAAATGAGAATGTTTTTTAATAAGTCCAGACTCTCGTTGGCTGAAAGCCAAATCAACAAAGAGATAAGCACTTTGGCAGCAAGTCCTACAAACCTTGGCAGCAATGCAAACAAACTCTGGCAGCAATCCAGCCTGCCAAGTTTGTTTCTCGTTAGTCCCTAACGTTGACTTCTGCAAGAAGGGCGTGGCACAAGCAGTCTCTTTTATAATGGGGAGAGGAGCTTAATGAGCATCAGCTGAGCGTAATTACCTCCTGTAATTACGTAGTTGTTCTTGACGCCGAGTAGCCCTTCGACGGTGTGCATCCAGGAACAACTCACAGGTGTTTTCTGGATCACTCTCTCTTGTCTCCTCCCCACTGATCCAAGGCTCAGGCGCCACCTGGTGGCCAACCAGTCTCTCTGCGCCCTGCTCGGAGTCGGAACCCTGTCCAGGGTCCTCCACATCCTCCAGGGCCGACTCATAAGGCCCCTCGCTGTTGGAGTCTGGTGGCAGCTCCAACGGCTCCTGCCAGGCCACAACAGCTTCGTATAAATATTAGCACCAGAAAACAAAGGCAAGTTTAAAACCTGACCAAGTTTACAAGAATGGCAAGAATGCTAGGTTTGTGCCTGATCTGGTAAACACTTTCTTCTGAACATAGATGTAAAATCATTACAATAGCGGTCATGGATGAAAAGATTGGTAGAGAGCCTTGTATTTTGGATATTTTTCCCCCATGCTTTCCGTCCCCTCGGCTCATCAGAAATAATGCAGAAATAATCTGCAAGTACAGTTGATGACTGTCACAAATGACAAATTTGGCCAAGGTGGCGCAGTGGTTAGAGTGCAGTACTGCAGGCCACTTCAGCTGACTGCTAACTGCAGTTCGGCGGTTCAAATCTCACCGGCTCAGGGTTGACTCAGCCTTCCATCCTTCCGAGGTGGGTAAAATGAGGACCCAGACTGTGGGGGCGATATGCTGACTCTGTAAACTGCTTAGAGAGGGCTTGAAGCGGTATATAAGTCTAACTGCTATTGCTATTGCTATTTGCAGAGATGTAGGTTGGAAGTTTGCAGACATTGTCAGTTGAACTCGTGTTGATAGGAGCTGCGTGTTTTGAGAAACATCCAAGAGAAAGGGGCAGGGGTGGGTTGGTGCCGGCATTACTGCCGGTTCGGTGCATGCAAACATTTTGCCCTCGCTGGCTCCACACATGTGCGCATTTGCACATAAATGCTGCACTGAACTGCCACGAGGAACACATCAAATTAGCCTAAAGTTCCCTGCACACAGCGGGGAGAAAACATTAAAGTAGGTGCAATGGACACCTTCAAGATGTTCAAGTTGTGTGTTGATACAAGCCAAGCCCTGCTCTTTTTCTGCATGCCAAAAGGGTAGGGCTTGGACTGAATTGAATGGAATGGAATTGAATTTATTATATTTCTATGCCGCCCTTTTTCCTGAAGGGGACTCAGGGCGGCTCACAACCCAAGTCAAGGGTGGCAGGTACAAATAAGGAAAAAAAGCACGAACAAAACAATACCACAATTTAAAAACACACAGCAACCATACCATTCGAGGGGGGACAAAAGCTCATTAGCCCCAGGCCTGTTGGAACAGCCAGGTTTTAAGGGCTTTGCGGAATGCCTGGAGGGTGGTGAGGGTTCGAATCTCCACGGGGAGCACGTTCCAGAGGGCCGGAGCAGCCACAGAGAAGGCCCTCCTCCGGGTGGTCGCCAGTCGGCATTGGCCAGTGGGTGGAATTCGGAGGAGGCCTAATCTGTGGGATCTAATCGGTCTATTGGAGGTAATTGACTGCAATTCTACACCCATGTTGCAGGTTTTCACAACCCCTCTCGAGGCAGGGTGAATTTTGCACGCCCTTTTTAGAATCCTCTCCACCTTATCTGGCATCTGCAGCAAACCACAGTGCCAAAATGATGTGTGCAGAGTGATAGCAAAGGGTAAACTCCACCCTTGTTCTTCCATTCTGATTTGTGATTCCTGATATGCTATTATGTTTCATAATTTGCCTCTCCTTGCTCCCACCTACTTCGGCCCCACAAAGCCCCATAAATGTCCCCAAAGGATGATTAGATTAAGATTAAGATTTAATGGATTTATATGCCGCCCAATCCCGAAGGACTCTGGGCGGCTTACATAAAAAACAATTTAAAATACTAAGAAATTTAAAATACAAAGACAAAGCAGTTAACAGAACACAACATGCACTCACTTCTTAGTGGGGCTGGAACTCAATCAAGGATCAACAGCCCCAGGCCTGCCGGAACAGCCACGTCTTGGTAGACTTTCGGAAGGCCGAGAGAGTGGGGAGGATCCGGATCTCAGGGGGTAGATCGTTCCATAGGGCCGGGGCAGCTACAGAGAAGGCTCTCCCCCGAGGAGCCGCCAGTCGACACTGTGTGGTCAACGGCACCCGGAGAAGGCCCATCCTGTGAGATCTTACCGGACGCTGGGAGCTATGTGGCAAGAGGCGGAGAAGCCACGGATGAGTCATCTCCAAAATGCAACAGGTAAATAAACAACCATTTCCAGCAGACACAAACCACACATCTAAACCCCAGCTGCCAGATCAAGGTTGCAGCAATCAGGTTAATCCTTACACACCTGCAAAATGATAGGAAAAACTCACTGGTTAATTATTTCGACCATGCTAGGGCTGCAAACATATACATGACCAGTAGTCGGCAGCAAAGATTTGTAGCTTTATGTCTGCTGCCATCTAGTTATTATCTGTATTTTTTTTCTCTCTCTCTCTTTCTCTGATATACACACACCTTTTAAAATTGTAGCTATTGTATATCAGGAGAGGAGAGGAGAGGAGAGGAGAGGAGAGGAGAGAGAGAGAGAGAGAGAGAGAGAGAGAGAGAGAGAGAGAGAGAGAGAGACTACTAGCTGTAGTAATTACACTTACTCCTTGCTCTAGGTAGAGCTGCAATTGGGGTATTGACCAGTTACATCAATTCCTTTTACATATTTATATATATCCTCCCCCTCTTCATTTTAGCCATTATCTATCCTACTGCAGGATGAAGGTCTCTTCTGTTCATATATGCATAAATACATGTATGGATATACAGTACATTTGTATTTATGAAGTGTGATTTGTGGTATACAGTACAATACAAATGATACAGCAGCAATTGTGCAGAAAAACAACCCCTATATATGCTAGTGATTAAAGTGAAAACATAAGAGTAGAAAAGGAAAGTAAGAAAAAAAGAGGAAAGAAGAGCTGCATAATATCACTATAGGATTAATTAAATCCTTAAATCCTTATTAAATAGATACTATATGGAAAAATGTTCCCTCTCATTTGTGGAATATAAAAACATCAGAACTTCATAACAAAATCATATTTTGAATCAATTTTTTTTAACTCAAGGGGTATACATTTATTTCTATCTATATCCAATAATTCTCTTCGCTGAGTGCCAAGTTCTTCATCACATTTCATACTCCATATTTTAGGACTGTAAAGCAATATTGCACTTACATCCTTAGGTACTAAAGTAAGCCAAAATGGGACAATGGCTAGACAAGACCAAAGCGTATGAATCAGAGTCCTGCCATTTTTTGCAATGCCAAGAAAGTTATTTAATATCCAACCTTTTAAAAATATTCTTTAAGGTTATTTTCTGATGTATTGACTTCATTGTTAAACTACGAGATATATGTTTGCATTTCTTAAAACTTGGGAGTCGTTGATTTTCCAAAGTTGGATATTCTAATCAAGCCACTGGAGAAAATATAATTATGTCACATATTTGTGTATGCCAGGGGTGGGTTCCTGCCAGTTCTAACCTCTTCTATAGAAGAGGTTCCACAAATCTACCGTGCCGTTTAGAACCAGTTCCAGCTCCCTCCCCCCGACAGTCCGCACATCATCAAGATGAAGAGCGAGAGGAGGGATTCTGGGAGTTGAAGTCCACAAGTCTTAAAGCTGTCAAGTTTGAACACCCCTGGGTTTTTTTTCTAAAGGCTTAGGGGTTCGAGGGTCTTGTAACCTGACAGCTTTAAGACTTGCGTGCTTCAAATGCCAGAGTTTCTGAGCCAACATTTTGGTTGCTAAGCAAGAGTGTTGTTAAGTGAGTTTCACCACATTTTACAAGTTGGCCACGCCCACCCAGTCACATGGCTGACAAGCCACACCCACCCGGTCACGTGGCTGGCAATTTTGAAACCCACCACTGGTGTATGCCCTCTATTTGCTTAGAACAACACAGATTGCAGAACATCAGATTGGAAGGGAGATTTAAACTCTCTGCTGCCCTCCAGTGGCTACATATGTCCATCCACTTCTATGATCCTCCTTTTAATAAAAACCCACTAAATCAATGCCCAGCTTCATGCCTTTTAGGAAGCTAACATGCTGGTTGGAAAGGCAATGCCTTCCGTTCCATCCATTCATTCGCTCTATGAGAAGGGTATTTTTTGCCCGCGAATTGCATGCTGCCCAAAGAAACGTGACCTACTAAATCTCAAGGAATGCGTGTGCCAGTATTCTCTCCCTGCTGTGGACTGGCTGTTTTCAATCTAGGGCAGAAATTGTGAAACCTAGACTTTAGAGATTACAGCAGGGAATTGGTGCAAACCAATATATAGGCTTGATGTTTAGTCCAGTAAAAGAGAAGAGTGCGGAGAAATATGACAGCTGTCTTCAAGTGTCCATCATGTAGCAGACAGGGCAAAACCATTCAGAGTTGTTCCAGAAGACAAGAAAAGAAGCAGGATGTTTCAGTTTACTGCATAAGAAAACAGACAGATTGGACATCAGGAAAAAAAATTCCTAAAACTTAAAAGAGTTGTTTAATACAGGAAGTCCTTGGTTTACAAACAGTTGTTTAGGAACTGTTTAAAGTTACAACGGCACTGAAAAAGTGACTTGTGATTGTTGCAGCATCCCCATGGTCACCTGATCAAAGTTTGGATGATTGGCAACTGGCATGTTTTTATTGCATTTATTTACTGCAGCTCAGAAACTGAAAGACCCTTGCTCCTGGGGAGGAAAGTTATGGCAAATCTAGACAGCATACTAAAAAGCAGAGACATCCCCCTGCCAACAAAAGTGTATATAGTCAGGGCTATGGTTTCCCCAGTTGCAATGGATGGCTGTGAAAGTTGAACCATAAGAAAGGTTGAGCACCAAAGAATGGAGGCCTTTGAACTCTGGTGCTGGAAAAGACTCCTGCGAGTCCCTTGGACTGCAAGACAATCCAACCAGTCAGTCCTAGAGGAGATCAACCCTGACTGCTCTTTAGAAGGCCAGATCCTGAAGAGGAAACTCAAATATTTTGGCCACCTGTTCTGACCCCCCTCGTCCTACACCAAAGCACGCTGAGACAAAGACACTTCAAGGATTTATTAACACACAGACAGGACTTTGGCAGCAATCCAGCACAGTCCAGGCCTTGGCAGCAATCCAGCACAGACTAGACGTTGGCAGCAATCCAGCACAGGCTAACCTTGGCAGCAATCCAGCCTGCCAAGCTAGCCATGAGAGTTCTCCAGCTCTAGTGAATACGTTGACACCTGCAAAGGGTGTATGCACAATCATTCCTTTTATAGTCTTGAGAGGAGCCTAATTACCTCCAGCTGAGTGCAATTATCTCCTGTAACTGCGTAACCGTTCCTTACACCTATTAGCTCTCCGTTGCTGGGCATCCAGGAACAACTCCCTTGTCTCCTCCCCACTGCTCCAATGCATGACATCATAATCACACTCCCTTGTCTCTTCCCCACTGGTCCAAGGCTCAGGTGCCTCCTGGTGGCCAACCAGCCTCTCTGTGCACTGCTCAGAGTCAGAACCCTGTCCAGGGTCCTCCACATCCTCCAGAGGCGACTCATAGGCCCTCTCGCTGTCGGAGTCTGGTGGCAGCTCCAACGGCTCCTACTGGGCCACAACAGCCACCTAATGAGAAGGAAGGACTCACTGGAGAAGAGCCTCATGCTGAGAATGATAGATAGAGGGCAAAAGAAGAAGAAGGGGACGACAGAGAATGAGATAGCTGGATGGAGTCACTGCAGCAATAGGCCTGAGCTTAGATGGACTCCAGAGGATGGTAGAGGACAGGAAGGCCTGGAGGAATGTTGTCCATGGGGTCATGATGGGTCGGACACGACTTCACAACTAACAACAACAACAAATGTTTTTATTGTGGTTGCAGTGTCCTGGAGTTGTGTGATCACCCTTTGTGATCGTCTGACAAGCAAATTCAATGTGAAAGCCAGATTCCTTTAACAACCATCTTACTAACTTAACAACTACCAGTGATTCACTTAACAACTGTGACAAGAAAGACCCTAAAAAGGAGCAAAGCTCACTTCACAACCGCCTTGCTTAGCAAAGGAAATTTGGTGTCATAAGGTGAGGACTATCTATAATGAAACAGATTGTCTTGGGAAATGTGGGTATTCCTCCACTGGAAAGATTTAAATGGAGGCTGGTCAGCCTTCCACCAGAAATATTATAGTAATGGATGGCCACACTGGCAAGAGCGTTGGACTAGATGACCTCTAGAGTTCCTTCCGACCAAACTAGACAAGGACTCTGCTTTTTGCACAGATCTGTAGATGGATAAGGCCTTTTCTTTTTTTATTTTGCTAAAGGAGTATTTCTCAACCTTGGCAGCTTTAAGAGGTGTGGACTTCAATTCCCAGAATCCCCCCCCCCAACCTAATTCCCAGAATTCCCCTGGCAGTTGGGTTGGTGGGGGAATTCTGGAAGTTCATGCCCAGCCTCTTAAAAGTTCCCAAGGTTGAAAAACACTATGCTAGACCATCACTTTTAAAAGTTTGTTTCTCTGGCTATTTCGGATTCAACAGTTAGACTTATATACCGCTTCATAGGGCTTTCAGCCCTCTCTAAGCGGTTTACAGAGTCAGCATATTGCCCCCAACAACAATCCGGGTCCTCATTTTACCCACCTCGGAAGGATGGAAGGCTGAGTCAACCTTGAGCCGGTGAGATTTGAACAGCCGAACTGCAGAACTGCAGTCAGCTGAAGTAGCCTGCAGTACTGCATTTAACCACTGCGCCACCTCGGCTCGGACTTATATTTTATATAGATGTTAAAGAGCCTCCCACACCAGGCTCCCTTAGACGGAACACACAACAAAGGAGAAGCGACAGTTATTAAGCTAAAAGCATTATCTAAAGATCTTGGCTTTCAGGCAGGGCTTGCGGCTCAGACATTTTGGGTTATTAAACGACACTTTAAATCAAACGGGTTTTCCTTTGGGGCTGTAATCTGGACAGCTCTGCTGCTTTGCCTTAAAAGTGCAGCTGAGAAACTGTCTGGGTCAGTGGTGAAATTCAATTTTTTTAAACTACCGGTTCTGTGGGCGTGGCTTGGTGGGCGTGGCAGGGGAAGGATACTGCAAAATCTCCATTCCCTCCCCACTCTGGGGCCAGCCGGAGATGGCATTTGCCGGTTCTCCAAACTACTCAAACTTTCTGCTACTGGTTCTCCAGCGTGGCACGACAAAACCGTGCTCGACTAAAGCGCGCCCGATTAAACCGCGTCGCTGACGTCATCAGCAGGGCGACAACAGCGAGCGTGGAGAAAGAAGGGCACTTTAAATAGCGCTTTGAAAGCAAGCCGATTCAAGTTAAGGTAAGGGTTAGGGTTAGGGTTAGGTTTAGGGTTAGGGTTAGGGTTAGGTTAAGGGTTAGGGTTAGGGTTAGGTTAAGGGTTAGGATTAGGTTTAGCGTTAGGTTTAGGGTTAGGTTTAGGGTTAGGTTTAGGATTAGGTTTAGGGGGTTAGGTTTAGGTTTACGGGTTAATTTTAGGTTTAGCGTTTACAGCGTGCTTTTTTCTCCGCGCTGTTGTCGCGCTGTGATGACGTCAGCTATGCGGTTTCGTCGAGCGCGCTTTAGTCGAATGCGGTTTTGTGGTGGAACCGTTCTCCAGAACCTGCCTGAATTTCACCCCTGGTCTGGGTGTGTTGGGGAACACAATTCCCTTGTGGGTGACGGAATTGCTCAGAGGCTGCCTAGCCCAGTTTCTGTCTGAATCAAGAGTCTCTCAACCTTGGTAACTTTAAGAGGGTTGGACTTTGTTGGCTGGGGGATTCTGGGAGTTGAGGTCTACTCCTCAAGTGCCCAAGGTTGAAAAACATTGTCCTAAACAAATCAAAGCAGGATTAAGTGTCTTTCGATTGCTTCCATTTCTACAAATGCCCCTTAGTAAAGGTACGGGTTCCCCTCTCACATATGTGCTAGTCGTTCCTGACTCTAGGGGGCGGTGCTCATCTGTGTTTCAAAGCCGAAGAGCCAGCGCTGTCCGAAGACGTCTCCGTGGTCATGTGGCCGGCATGACTAAATGCCGAAGGAGCACGGAACGCTGTTACCTTCCCACCAAAGGTGGTTCCTATTTTTCTACTTGCATTTTTTTACGTGCTTTCGATCTGCTAGGCTGGCAGAAGCTGGGACAAGTAAAGGGAGCTCACTCTGTTACGCAGCACTAGGGATTCGAACCGTCGAACTGCCAACCTTTCTGATCGACAAGCTCAGTGTCTTATCCGTTGAACCACCGCTTCCCTTTAAAATGCCCCTTAACTCTTGCTGATTCCTTCCATTTGCAAGATTAGCTCTGCCTTCCTTCACAATAACTGCTTAAATTAAGCCCCACCAGATTTCCTGTCTTAGGCAGCCACTGCCCTCTGCCCAATAGCAATAGCACTTAGACTTATATACCGCTTCACAGTGCCTTACAGCCCTCTCTAAGCGGTTTACAGAGTCAGCTTATTGCCCCCAACGATCTGGGTCCTCATTTTACCCACCTCGGAAGGATGGAAGGCTGAGTCAACTTTGAGCCTGTCAGGCAGCCGGCAGTCAGCAGAAGTACCCTGTTTTTAACTCTTATTCCTTGTTAGATATTGGTTTGCATTCCATTTTTTCTCTTTACAGAGATCTGAATTCCTTGCTTCTTAAGGTGGGCTTCCCTCCTCTCAGACTATCCCTATTCTTTCCTCGTCTTCCTCTTTTCCCTTGGGACACACATCGTGTCCCCCTCCTTTCCCAGGGGATGCCACTGCCCCGTCACGTTCTGCTTGCAGAAGAAGAGAGAGGATTTGGGGATAGGTCTGGTTCTTAGTTATAGCAAGAAGTCTTGTCACCTCCGCTCCCTCCTTCTATATTCCTGCATGGGGGAGCTCGGCTGAGGTGTCATGGATAGCCTGCCTCCATAACCCTGTTCAGATCTCATTTTGAAAGTGCAAAGCAGAGTAAATGCTTCAGGCATCATCTTTGCTTTCAAGGACCTCGCCGAGATCTTAGAATTTATTTTTTTATTTTTTAAAAAAAGGGTTAGCCGTGGTTCAGGATTTCATGTCAGACCTGGAAGCCATCTTTTAAATTTGGGCCTTCAGGCCTGTCCCCCAACCCTCCCATTTTCCCACAGTATAAAACAGGCCTGAATATTTCATTTCACTGAAAAATGGGCTGTCAGCTTTGGAAGCCATATTAACATTGGAAACTTCCACGCTGCCACGTTCTTCTGCCTGGGAAGATAGGAGGAGAGGATTTAATAGAGGGAATGTAGTTAGACAAAATAGCCGCCAGGCCTGCAGTCCTATTCCTTTTAGGATCTTTGGCCTGCCACACTCTCTTATTATTTTACTATGCTGTTTAATTAGCGGGGTAATTGGGAGGGGGAATAGTAAGGAGTAGACTGTGTTGTTGTCAAAATAAAACATTCCTTTCTAGAAACCCAAGGTCATCCTTTGTCTCCGCACCTCTGCACCTGACCGGAACTAGATGGGTGGAAATGCCAGCGTGGCAGTGGAAGTTTGGACCATGTGATAGACTTGTGGGTGTGGGGCAGTGGTGGGATTCAAATAATTTAACAACCGGTTGTCTGTCCTAATGGCCAGCTGGGTAGGCAGGGCTCAGTGGTCACGTGATTGGGTGGGTGTGGCCAACTCAACGTCACTCCCGTCGATGGGTGCTTCGCCTTAGCTCTTACAATGTAATCAGGGTTAACCGGAGAGGCAGTTTCTGTAAGCAGGTCAACAAAGATTAGGCTAGAAACAACACTAGAATGTTTCCTTCCTGCCTTCCTTACAGGATTAGCCTTGTAAAGTGGGGAAAAACAAAAGATTTCTTCCAACAATCAGTTCTCCGAACTGCCTGGAAAGTTACCAACCGGTTCTCCCAAATAGGTTGAATCCCACCACTGGTGTGGGGGCAAGATCATGAACTTTCAACTGGGTGGAAAACCCAGGAAGCTTTCAGATTCGGGTTTTCCACAGATGTGCCAACATGTCTCTCAATAAATTGGAATTTTGAGGAAAGCTCTGCCTTGGACTCTGATTTAGTTTTGGATGATATTTGGAACATGCTGACAATAGCATTCTTCTGTTTGGTCAATGTCATGGTATTCCTGCACCTGGAGGAGTGGTTGGAGTGATGTCTCAAATTGGGACGGATTGGGATTGGACGAGGTGATGGACTGATGGGTGCAGGGGGTGGGTCTGGACTTTTGATTTACTGAGGGAAAGCCCGGAAATCTCAGATTTGGGTTTTCCCAGAAGTGCCTGTATACCTACTCTAATAAATGGGAACTTTGAGGAAATGCCTATCTTGGAGTTGGGGTTTTCCGGAACGCTGACGTGGCCTTTCTTAGTGTTTGTCCTGCTTAGCTGTGTGATGCTAGCTGCACTTGTTTGTTCTTACCGTCAAGCATATCCATGCATGATGCATAAAGTCCCCCCCCCCTTTTTTTTTTTAAAAAAAGCTGGTGTCAGGACTACAGTTATATCCCTTTTAGGATCTTTGGCCTGCCACACTCTCTCTTATTTCGTTATGCTGTTTCATTAGTGCAGTAGCTGGGAGGGGGGGAATAGAAAGGAGTAGAATTGTGGAATGTGTTGTTGTCATTCTTTTCTAGAAGCCAAGGTCATCTTTTGTCTCCGCACCTCTGCACCTGACCGGAACCAGCTGGGTGGAGTTGCCAGCGTGGAAGAAGATTGGACCATGTGATGGATTTGTGGGTGTGGGGACAAGATCATGAACTTTCAACTGGGTGGGAATCTGATGTAACTTCCAGAATTGGGATTCCACAGAGGTGCTAAGATGTCTGGTTTATTAAATTGGAACTTTTAAGGATCATTTTGCCTTGGGCTCTGATTTAATTCTACATGATACTTGGAATGCTGACAGCTGGCTTGTTGCAGAGCCCCACAATGATTTGGGCTGAGTGATGGGTCCAAGGTCACCCAGCTGACTTCCTCTGGTGAAATCTCCAGCTAGACTGGAGGGAGGTGTTAAGAGGGGGGCTAGCTTAGAGTCCTTGCATTGCAGAGGCCAGACCTCCCCAGAATCCTTGAAGTCTTATTCCCTTCCCAAAGGAATCCAGTCAATCTGGAGAGATTCTTGTAACACAAGTGAATATCAATGAATCTTCTGCTTGAATAGAATAGGAGATTTGGAAGGGATCTTGGAGGTCTTCTAGTCCAATCCCCTGCTCAGGCAGGAAACCCTACACCACTTCAGATGAAATGGCTATCCAACATCATCTTAAAAAACTCCAGTGTTGCAGCAATCACAACTTCTGGAGGCAAGTTGTTCCACTGATGAATTGTTCTAATTGTCAGGAAATTTCTCCTTAGTTTTAGGTTGCTTCTTTCCTGGATTAGTTTCCACCCATTGCTTCTTGTCCTGCCCTCAGGTGCCTTGGAGAATAGCTTGACTCCCTCTTCTTTGTGGCAACCTCTGAGATATTGGAACACTGCTATCATGTCTCCCCTAGTCCTTCTTTTCATTAAACTAGACAAACAGTACCCAGTTCCTGCAACTATTTTTTATGTTTTAGCCTCCAGTCCCCTAGTCATCTTGGTTGCTCTTCTCTGCACTCTTTCTAAAGGCTCAACATCTTTTTTACATCATGGCGACCAAATCCAAGTGTGGCCTATCTATTTATCCACCCACCCACCTGATGACGCTACCTACTTTGGTAATGAAAGGTCTGCAGAAAACAAGCACAGAGAGCAGCGAGGGCCCCAGTACAACCCTGAAGTTCAAACAATCTTCTCTTCTATCAAAAAATAAACTTGAATGGGTGGAAATCAACCTCACAGGCTTCCCTGCTGTTAACTGTGTTTTGAGTGGCCAGATCACACACACACTCCCCAATATTTATAAAACCAGAAAAACCCCATTCCAAATGTATAGCAACCTTGAGAAAGTAACTGCAATTCCAGAATGTGCCCAAATTAAAGGGTCCTTCATCGAGCCCCTCACATTTTTCAGCAGGGACTAATAGACATTCTAGAACAGGGGTCTCCAACCTTGGCCACTTTAAGACGTTTGGAGGAACTCTGAGAATTGAAGTCCAAAAGTCTTAAAAGCGGCCAAGATTGGAGACCCGTGTTCCAGAAAGGTCTATTAATAAAATGACTTAGCTGTCTTCAAACAACCGATATCCAGGGGGTACACTGCCTCTAAACATGGAGTCTTCATACATTAGCCATCATTGCCCGATGCCTTCCTCTCCCAATCAATGTGTTTAAAAAAAAGAATATTCAAGGAGTTAAGAGAAACAAGAGGGCTCCAAAGTTGAAAACAACAGGAATATTCATGGGGGGGAAAAAATCAAATGACAAAGCAGCATTAATTTTCACAGGAAGTAAAGTGAAATAGGTGGGAGGAGGAAGATCATGCTCTGTGATTGGCTAGTGTCAATCTCCGAGTTTCTTACAAGGCTTTGTAATGATCGAGAAGGAATTTCTCCATCTCAGAATTATTGTTGCAAGTCGGGTGAATAACATTGAGCTACGCGGGTAAATAGTTTGAAGAGCTCTAAGGGGGCATTCTGATAAAGACAAGAGCTCTGCTCTGCATGTAGAACAGGGTTTCTCAACCTTGGCAACTTGAAGATGTCCGCACTTCAACTCCCAGAATTCCCCAGCCAGCGAATGCTGGCTGGGGAATTCTGGGAGTTGAAGTGCGGACATCTTCAAGTTGCCAAGGTTGAGAAACACTGATGTAGAATATCCCAAGGGATGGAGGGGTGGGGATGGGGAAGGAAGCAGGAATTCTGAGTCAGGGTCACCGTTGTCACTTTCTCAAGACACGAGGCAGACAAATTGTCCTGTCAGATACATGACGGCTTCCAACATTCCTGGCTCTAACCAAGCGATGCTGCAGTATTATCACAGAAACCCCAAGTGAAAATGCGGGTTCCATCATTCCATTAAAAATGGAAGGCAAGAGATGACATTCTTAGCTGCCTGGTAAGTCGTCCGTGTGTGTGTCTGTGTGTGTGTATGTCTGTGACAATTTGCCGTGGACCACTCGCCACAGCCATCTCGCCGCAGGGGAACTGACCGCAGGATGAGAGTTACATTCATATCAAAGAAATGGTGGAATAGGATCATTGAAGGATGTAAAAGGAAGGACGGATGCGAACGGCAACGATTAAAATGAATTTTGTTTAGAAGAATTAAATGGAATTGTTAAAACTGTCCCGCGGCGAGTTGGCGGTGACGAGTTGTCCTGCAGCAAGCTGGTCGTGGTGAGTTGGCTCTGGGAAGTTGGCGGCAGCAAGCTGTCCCATTCCCAGTCTTCTGATCCAAGCCATGCTGGTCAAGCAGAGGTTAAGGAGGGTCTGTTTATGGCTCCCTTATTGCAGTCACAAAGGACGCACCTCCATCAGGTCAGCTTCCCCTGCCCACTGGCCCTGGGACTGCTTTTGTCCTCAGCCCTTGGACCCTCGACTCTTGAGACTGTGTCCTCCCCTTCGGATTCCGGTTCCAATTCCTCCTCATCCACTGAACCAGGATCTAACAGCACCATGATACTAAATCCCCTACCTTGATAAAATAAAAACATGGCACTGGGGTGGAAAGAGGGGTGGGTGGGAAACGGGCAGCTGTTGTGACTCAGCAGAAGCTTGCTGTGAGTTGCGTCGGGATGCAGGAATAATGAGCAGCTGTTGCTCGTTAGGGTTGTCTTCTGCAGATAAAAGATGGATGGTGCCACGCCTTAGTTGCAGAAGTCAACGTCGTTCGTGGTTCATCGTTCGTTTGCGAGTTCAGTTTTGTGATTCAAAGAGGCACTTGGATAAGTGATTTGCTTTCTGTAAACCTGGTTTGCTGTAAGAGCTTTTTGTTTTTGCATTGTAACTTTTTGCCAGAGACTTTATCTACGTTTATTTTTGGGCTCGCAGCCAGCTTGAGCCAGGACTGATAAAGATATTTCCTTTGAAGTTCTGTCTGACTGTCGTTTGTGAACGAACGAAGAGGGGGGTCAGAACAGGCAGCTATAACTGAAAAAGGGACCCTGCTGTCTTGACCAAGAGCTGTGGGGGTTTCATTCCCCCACAGCTCTCAGTAAGAGCCATAAGAACCACAGTGGCACAGTGATTAAGAGTGCAATACTGCAGCCTACTCCTGCTGCCTGCAATTTGGCAGTTCAAATCTCACCAGGCTCAAGGTTGACTCAGCCTTTCATCCTTCCGAGGTGGGTAAATAAGGACCCAGATTGTTGGGGGCAACAACTATGCTGTAAACTACCATATTTTTCGGCGTCTAAGACACACACCCACTTTAAGCGTGTGGAAATGTTGGTGCATCTTATAAACCAAATACAGCCATTTTTAGCCTCTGGAAGCCCCCCCCCCCCCTTGCATCCCATTTTTCTGAAAAACTGGCCGTTTGGGGGGCTTTTTTGCCTTCCCTCAGCCCCCAGCAGCACTCTGCAGGCTTCAGCAGGGCTGGGGCAAGGCAGAAACGGGGGCGTTTTTGCCTTGTCCCAGCCCTGCTGAAGTCTGCAGAGTGCTGCTGGGGGCTGAGGGGAGGCAAAACCCTTTTTCTTCTTACCTCTTTGAAATCTTGTGCGTCCTATACACTGGTGCGTCTTATAGTCCAAAAATATGGTGCTTAGAAGTGGATATGTCTAAGTGCTATTGGTATTGGTATTCCCTGCTCTGTTTAAAAGCCCAAAAAGGAGAGCTTCTTGTCTCCTCCAGAGGCCTAGACTTTCTTTTATACATGGCTAGGAAATGAAGGAGGACAAGAAAGCTGGCCCTGCTAAGCAGAACGAATAGCTGCAGTTCAAAACAAATGGAATTATGTTGCCTTCCTTATGCCAGATGTCTCCCTCAATATCACGGGCTGCCAATTTGGAGCAATTGAGCCTTGAAAAGGGTAAAGTCATCATCTGGATGTGGGAGAAAGAAGCTGAGGACCAGGGGTTTCCCCCCTCCTCCCCACCAAGGGCTTGCTAAGGACAACTTTCTGCTTCTTGTCTCCCTCCCACGCAGAGCGTCAAAGCTGATTCCACTTTCTGTGCAATTGAGAGAAATCCCTGCCTTTTCTTCAGTTTAGGGGTGGGGTGAGGGGGATAAAATAAAATAAAGCCAATTGTTCTTGGGCAACGATTTATGGATGCAGTTCGTGCTTGGCAGGACCCAACTTCTTTCCAGCCAGATGTTGCTGGGAAAATTCAGCCACGGGGCCATATGGTGAAGAAAAATGATTTTGCTTTTTCTCCATGGAGCAATGCTGCTCCTGAGCATGTGGCCTTACATTGTTTGCTCTCGTTTTAGGCCCCATTAATAAGAGCGCGAAAAGCAGCTCGCTGGATCAATTATCGCCATCCAGAATTACCCACTCGATAGTCTCTAAGAAGTCTGTAACCAGGGCTTGAGCAGCTACGCTCCTTTTATTTGTGACTTGCAATTGGGGTCCTGAGATGGGCCCTGTTCCTGAAGGTGAACATTTCGCTTAAATTGTCATTCCACTTAAGCCCAGCATCCTCCTTTCCACTGGTGTTCGGCAGATGCTCTGGAAATCTCCCAAACAGGACACAGCGGTAGAGCCAATTTGCTAGGAGACACAGACAATAACATTAAAAGGGGATGGGGTGGTGGGAAAATCAAACACTTGTGTTAACAGTTTTTGTGTTTGTTTGTTTTTTTTAAAAAAATGTGTAATACAACAAAGAACAATTTGGCTGAAGACAGAACCGGAGGGGTTCCCCCCCCCCCCTAAAGAAAGAGAATTAAACAAGATAACCCAATGAAAGTAAACCTGCTACATGGCAAAGGCATCTTGAGGTTGGTGCTGAAACCGGCAACCGTACAGAAGCCATTGGAGCCATCTTCAAAGAAGCCTAACTAAACATCCGGTTGGCTAAACACCCTGGCCGTAAGTTGGTAGAATGATGGACCAGACAAAAAATTCACAATTTATTCTGCAGGAAGAGTAGCAGTTCAGTTACCCCCCCCCCTTTTTTTTTTTTTGCTGATCTCTGACCATTGACCAAAAATTGTTTTTTTTCCTCTTATCATGCCAGGTTGTCCTTGCAGGGAAGGTTTCTCCACCTTTTCCAAATGAGGGAAAAAAGGATGAAATATGATCTTCCCCATCTCTCCATTCTCCCCCCCCCCCGCCCCAGAGCAAGATCTTGAGGGCAGGAAGCCTCTGTGCTCAGTCCAGCTACACGGGTCATTCTTCTTGCTGGTCAATTGTCCCTCTCCCTGGCCCATTACAACAAAGGCAGTTCCACCTATTGTGCGCGATGCGTTCGAAGCCCGTGGTTGTTGTCCTCAACCCCCCGGAAGTTCTCAGGTACAAGAGGAGTTCTAAAGCGGCCACGTGGTTTCCGACTGGAGAAAAGGGGATGGTGGCATCTTCAAGAACATCTACAGTTGGTTCTGTTTGAGGAATGAAAGGATCTTGTAGGATGTAAGGAAGTTGCACTGTAAAAGAAAAGGGCTCATCTCTCTTCCCTAGCTGGGCTATTCTCCTTCCATACTGTCTGCTGTTAGATTTTTTTTTTTTTTGGGGGGGGGGGGTGTAGGGCTCCTCCCAGAACATCTAGATGCTACAGACTTCCATGGCCAGCCCTGCAGTTAGACATGGTTATGAGAGGGTATCTCTGCAACCATATAAGTTCCCATCAAGCGTTCTCATGGAGGAAATGGCTGTGTCCAACATGAATCCCGACTGGCTTGTCTCTCCTTCCATCTCTAACCAGGCTTCAGAAGCTGCTCTATTTGGTGGAGGTGATGATAGAGCTGGAGAAGTCGAAAAGACTCTTGTTGATCTTCATCAGGGTGTTGACTTCCTCCTCCAGTTCTGTCACCTGGATTTTCAGTTGCTCTTGGTCGTCCATCAAATTCTATGACAGGAGAACAAACCATGATTAAGAATCTGGAAAGGGAGCATAAGGGACCAGCCTACCCACCTATCTTGGGTCCTCTTCTGCCTCTCAGCAACTTTAAGACGGGTGGACTTCAATTCTCAAAATTCTGGGGGATTCTGGGCTTCGAAGTCCATCCATCTTAAAAGTGAATGAGATGGAAAAGGAATGACTTATCAGCGGTAGGATTAAGATCTGGAAGAATTGGTTCGATTTTGCTATTTTAAGGCCAAGAAAATCACCAGACTTTTAATGGTAAAAAAAAAAAAGCCTTCTCTTGTGTGGTCGAGGGAAGAGAAAGCAATTAGGGGTTTAGGGTTTTATTAACATTTATAGGCCGCCCTTTTCCCTGAGGGGACTCAGGGCGGCTTACATAAAATAAAGAGAAGGGACATACAAACAATAACACATACAAAACATAAAGTAAAATAATGAGCAACATTCATTCATCATTCGGGTGGGGGCAATTATCTTTATACTACTACAGGTAGTATAAACAACTTACAACCACAATTGAGCCCAAAATTTACGTTGCTAAATGAGAAATTTCTTAAGTGAGTTTATGCCATTTTATGCCTTTTCTCGCCTCAGGAGTTTTGGGATCTGTAAGGGCAACAAAGCAGGTGAGGGAATTCTGCAGCCACCTGCTAAGGCTAAAGCGTAGGTTAAGACGAATGACTTTTCCCAATGTACTTGAGTGCTCTTTCGTGACACAGATACAAGTAGTCCTCAACTGACGACCGTAATGGAGCCTGCCCATTACGGTTGTAAATCAGGTTGGTCCCAACGACTGACCCAATGTTGCAGTCTTTGTATGGCGGTCATTAAATGAATCCTGCAGGACTAGGTTTCTGCCAACAGGAAGACAGAAATGCCGATTTTCAGCAAAAAAACCACCACGAAATGTGGACATGCAGTCGCTGCGAACAGCTGATTGTCGAGTGCGTGCCATACAGTCATGTGACTTCTGTGATGTGCATGATCCAGTTCTGTTGTAACTGTTCCCGGGGAGATCCATGGGACCCTTGACAAGTTGCTAAGCGACTGGTCATAAATTGAGGACTACTTGCATTGCACCCCAGGTTTGGACTAACTATCCTGGGTCCCGACACTTCTGTGGGATTGCAGGCAGGAAGGTGGGTGCCCGGGTGCCTCACCTTTTCTCTCGTTGAGCACATCTGCAGATATAAGCGCTCTGTTCTCTCCAGGTAACTCTCTCCCGAGCCCTGTGGAAGACAGGAAAAGAAGAAGAGAGGCACCAAAGGGTTAAGCCTCCTTAGAGATACTTCAACTGAGTGGTGCCGAAGGGAGCCTTAAGTCAAAGCTGCACACTTGTTTTACAATGAAGCCTGGTGAAAGGAACAAGTGATCTCTAAGTAGCTCTTGACAAAACGGTGAAACTAAGGAATGGATCATCTCTTAATGGACGGCTGGGTTTAGAAATCGGGAAAGGAAAGAAAGATTAGCCAGGAGAAAAAGTCACAGATGGGTTTTTACCAAGAAGGCCTTCTTCAGAATGAGCTCACAGGGTAAGTGGGACTGGACAAAACAGACCAGGCTAATGAGGGGGTCCTTGGTGCTCTCTGAGCTTGCTATTTTTCCCTTACAAATATTTCATTACCCTAACTAGGTAACATCACGCTAAGAGCCGCGGTGGTGCAGTGGTTAAAGTGCAGTACTGCAGGCTAATTCTGTTGACTGCCAGCTGCCTGCAATTTGGCAGTTCGAATCAAGCCAGGCCCAAGGTTGACTCAGTCTTCCATCCTTCCGAGGTGGTAAAATGAGGACACAGATTGTAGGGGGAAGTAGGCTGACTCTGTAAACCGCTTAGAGAGGGCTGTAAAGCATGGTGAAGTAGTATATAACGGCTATTATCTATTCTATTCTGCTCTATTCTACTCTTTTGCTATTGCTAGGGTAATGAAACGTTTGCAAGAGAACAAGCAAGCTCAGAGAGCACCAAGGACCCTTCATTTCAACCCTGAGCTACAAACATTCTCCCTCCATTGAGACCAGACTAAGGGTAGCTTTTAACAACCCTGACCAACCTCTCCAGATTTTGACCAATGCCTACCAGAATGCCAACAGCAGCACTGCTAGAACAAAAAAATAATAATCCCTTTTCTTTCCTCTTACCCAGCACGGGGCAATCATGCTTGATCATTGCAGCATCCCCATAGTCACATGATTGAAATTCAGACGCTTGGCATCTGACTCAAATTTATGACGGTTGCCGTGTCCTGGGGTCATGTGATCCCCTTTTCACAACCTTCTGACAAGCAAAGCCAGATTCACTTAACAACCCGGGTTACTAACCGCAGTGATTCGCTTAACCTTTAGCTGTGGCAAGAAAGGTTGTAAAATAGGGCTCACCTCACAGCTGTATTGCTTAGCCACAGATATTTTGGGCTCAATGGTAATCTGTATGGCCAACCCAAAACAACAGAATGGAAGATCTTTAGCTCAGGGCTGAACTATTGGGTTCCTGGTGCCTTCTGAGCTTAGTTGTTTTCTTGCCGATGTCTCACACTGGGGGAAGATTAGTGTGAAGGAGAGGGGGGGGGGGGGCGTTGTTTCAAATGGTGATGTTATTTTACCCGATAATGACATTTCTACTGAAAAGACCACACCACCAGCACAGCCTTTATTATATAACCTCAGACAGATTGACAAAGAAAGGGGAAATCATGAGTTGGGTGGGATCCGATCCAGCAAGCCAAGGCTCTTCCTTAAGGCTTTGGAAGACTTTTCCTGCTGCTAAACCCAAACAGCTACAGGTAGTCCTCGACCTTACGACCACAACTGAGCCCAAAATTTTTGTTGCTGAGTGAGACGTCAGCTAAGCCTCATTTTACGACCTCATTTTGTAGCCGCAGCTGTTAAGTGAACCACTGCAGGTGCTAAGTCAGTAACACGGCCGTTAAGTGAATCTGGCTTCCCCCATGGGGTCTGCTGGTCAGAAAGTGGCAAAAGGGGATCACAGGACCCCGGGATGCTGCA
The DNA here is from genome assembly GCF_051295495.1 of Thamnophis sirtalis. Lineage (NCBI taxonomy): Eukaryota > Metazoa > Chordata > Lepidosauria > Squamata > Natricidae > Thamnophis > Thamnophis sirtalis. The sequence goes on along the minus strand of NW_028261381.1, from coordinate 167,370,239 downwards.
GCCATCATAAATACAAGTCCGCTGCTAAGCGTTTCAATTTTGATACAGGTGACCATGGGGATGTCGCCTCTAAAGAGCCATAAGTCGCTTTTTTTCGTGAATGCCCCTGTAACGTCAAACCGTCACTAAACGAACCGTTGTTAAGTCAAGGACAACCTTGTATTGTCCAGATTGCGGATAGTTTGAATTCTCCTCCACTGCAAGTGGGAAGAAGGAGGGGTCCAGAAGGAAAGAGGCTGCCCTTCAAGCCGCCTTCCATATTTGCAGTATTTGAGACCAAAGAAAGTCGACATCCCTGAGAAGGAGAGAAGGACACACACACCCCCATTCCCACCCCCACCCCCCCCCTTTGCACCCCAGTGAACGACAGCAATTCATCAGGAACTCCAGACACGCAACCTTGAGAGCTGCTGCCGTTCTAGTTTGGGAGCCGACATGGCGCTGATAAAAGGAGACAGCCGATCTTTATCTCTGGCAGGCCGGCTCCTGGGATCTGCAGAAGCAATCGGGCCCTCCAGCCACAACACCCCCCCTCCCACCTCCACCCCTTAGAAGGCCTAGCAATTGGTATTATTGCTGCGTCTTCCGAGATGAAGACAGAACGCCACCGAGGACTCTCTCTCTCTCTCTCCCTCCCCCCATCTCTCTTATGAGCCATGGGGGGGGGGGGGAATGAGCAACTTCGCAGCAATCAACACTTTATGGACAAAAACAAGCAGGTAGAGTCCCTCCCCACTCCCTGTTTTTTCAAAACCTTTTCGTGATCCATGATGAATGTATTTATGACGACTGTGATCATGATGACTATTTGTATCTTTTATGTACACGGGAGACCTTAGGCACCGAAGACAAATTCCTTGGGGGGATGGGGGGGGGATCCAATCACACTTGGCCAACAAAGAATTCTATTCTATTCATAGAATGAAATACGGTAATATTGCCAATGGTATATAGCTAATATGACGTGAGGGAAGCAGATTAATACTATAAATTGTGGATAATTCGTATAATGATGTTGATATGGTAAATATTCGAGTTAAGATATTTGAATTAATATGAATTAACGGAAGCACCAAAACATGTTGTAACCAGTTGATATACTTCTTTTTTTTTCATAGTAGACACTTGTGTTTTGTTTTGTTTTCCTGATTGTCGTTTTTGTCTTTTTTTGTATTATTTACTATCTTTTATTTTAATTTTTATTTTCTATTTGTCCTTTTTTCTTTTTTCTTTTTTTTTTTTATTTTTGTTCAAGATTATTACTCCTACCAATATTTCTAAATAATAATCACAGTTAAATGAAAATGGATATATAATAATGCTTGAGTTAATATGAGTTATGTTGGTTGACTGTGGAGGAGATGTACCAAAACTTATCTGTAATTGATTGATATATTAAGAAAGATGCTGTACCAGTTTTAAACTAAAATTAAAAAACATTTAATATTTAAAAAAAAAATTGTGGATAATTAACCAAGTGAAATGTTTACTATACAAAATTAAATTTGAGGGTATATGTCCGGGATGGTGAACCTGTGGCACGCGAGGCATTGCCCTGTCAGCTGGCCAGCTGAGTTCACCCTTTTTTAAAGCCATTTTTCGCCCTCCCCAGGCTCCAGAGGCTTTATAGGAGCCTGGGGAGGGCGAAAAGAGCCACCTCACACACACACACACACACACACACACACACACACACACACACACACGGAGGGGCTTCAGGAGCTTCCCTAAAGCCTCTGGAGCGCAAAAAAACAGCCCTACGGGCAAACCGGAAGTTCAGGAACGGACTTCCGGTTTGCTCACAGGGTCGGTTTAAGTCCTCCAGAGCAGGGTTCTCCAACCTTGGCAACTTTAAGACTTGTGGACTACAACTCCCAGAGTTCCTCAGCCAGCTTTGCTGGCTGAGGAACTCTGGGTGTTGAAGTCCACAAGTCTTAAAGTTGCCAAGGTTGGAGAACCCTGCTCCAGAGGCTTCAGGGACCTTCAGGAGGCTTCCCTCAGGTCCCCGAAGCCTCTTCCCTCAGGCCCCTATAAAGCCTCTGGAGCCTGGGGAGGGCAAAAAAGCATGCAAAAAATGGGGGGGGGGTAGCGCCTCTCATGCGCGCATGCGCATTGGGGAGGTCACGCGTTGCATTATGGGTGCGGCACGCCCACGCACGACTCCCCTGCGCTTCCCCCCCCCCCTTATAGCACACAAGCCAAAAAAGGTTCGCCATCGCTGATATATGTTATCGATAGTAAAACAGAATAATCGATGGAAATGAAATGTTAAGATTTGATTAACTTGGAGGGGCAAATAATGAGACTGTTTATATATTAAGAAGAAATTAAAAGTTAAATTGGAAAATGTGGAAAGAAAAGAAGAAGGCGGCTGAAATTTGAAATGGAAATATGAGGTAAAATGAACTATGCATAAGAGAAGATGTAAAAGGGGGAAACCGACACTTTGTAAAAGAAGTTAAAATATGTAACAAACAAAAAGAAACTTTGTTTAAAAAAAAAAGAATTCTATTCTATTCTATTCTATTCTATTCTTTCCATTATCTGCAGCCAAAAAAGCGAGTACAATCCTGGGTTATATAAACAGAGGTATAGGATCAAAATCACATGAAGTATTAGCACCTCTTTATTAAGGCTTACTATAAGACCACACCTAGAATACTGCATCCAGTTTTGGTCACCAGATTACAAAGAAGATGTTGAGGCTTTGGTTAAAAAAAAAAGTGCAAAGAGCAGCAACTAAGACAATTAAAGGCTTCGTAAAACATAGGAAGAACGGCTGCAGGATTTGGCTAGTCTAGAGAAAAGGACTAGGGGGGACATGATAGCAGTGTTCCGGTATTTGAGTGGCCGCCACAAAGAGGAGGGAGGTCAATTTATTTACCAAAGCGCCAAAGAGGGCAGGACAAGAAACAATGGATGGAAGCTAATCAAGGAGAGAAGTAAGCTGGAACCAAGGAGAAACTTCCTAACAGGGGGGACAATTAACCAGTGGAACAGAAGTTGCCTTCAGAAGTTGTGGGTGCTTCTTCACTGGAGGTTTTTAAGAAGAGAACTGGACAGCCGCTTGTCTGATAATGGTATAGGATCTCCTTGCTTGAGCAGGGGGATGGACTAGAAGGCCTCCAAGGTTCCTTCCAGCTCTATTCGGATTGATCCCCATGCCAGAGGACTCAATCTCAGGATTGCCTTGCAAAAGGGTTCGATTGATACATGGTTGGGAATTTACAGAGAGCCATAGTTAGCCATTTGTTTGGCAATTGCTCGAAGTTAAAGTGGCACTGGGAAAAAAAAGTGGTTTAAGACCAGTCCTCGCACTTATGACCATCACAGCAACCCACGGTCACATGATCAAAATTCAGGTGCTCGGCAACGGGCATGTATTTACAATGATTGCAGCGTCCAGGGATCATGAGTTCACCATTTCCGATCCTCCCAGCTGGCTTCCCACAAGCAAAGTCAATGAAGGAAGCAGGATTCACTTAATGACTGCCTGATTCACTCAACGATTGTGGCAGAAAGGTTGTAAAAGCAGACCTGACTCACTTAACAACAGAATTTCTGGTCCCAGTGGTAGTCATAAGTCAAGGACTACCTGTATTGACCCCAGTGGGCAAGAAACCCACCCTTATCTGGTCTCTCCTTGCCTCTTGCTGAGAGAGATTTATGATGAAGCCATAAAGTGAAACATGCCCTTCCTGGATCCACATTACACACCTCAATGCATACCCTCATGACTCAGCCTTATGCTGAGGTACAAAAAGTACTGCACAACAATAGTAACATTCATAAATTAATTAAGTTGTGCCCAAGAAACTTTGAGTTGGATGTGCAATGTTAAAAATGCCTATATTTCCTTTTTTTAAAATGCTTTTGTACCCCTTGAACCACGTCCCTTTTGCTGGTGACAAATGCATCTTTGCTTGTCCGGCAAATGCTGTGGAAGGCCCTTGCAAGTTTGTCTGGTAAGGTGTTGTCAAAGATTATGTGTAATTCTTGTTCCATTTAGCTTGCTATGATTTATTTATTTGTTTTTAAAAAGCAATGGACCATTTCTGAGTCCTCCCTACTTGGTTGTTTAATAAATGTGGTCGGTTGGTAACTTGAATAGAATAACAGAGTAGGAAGGGACCCTGGAGATCTTCTAGTCCAACTAGAAAGCAGGAAGCTTAGGCAGGAAACCCTACACCACTTCAGACAAATGGCTATCCAACATCTTAAAGACTTCCAGTGTTGGGGCATTCACAACTTCTGGAGGCAACTTCTGTTCCACTGATTAATTGTTCTCACTGTCAGGACATTTCTCCTTTGTTCCAAGTTGCTTCTCTCCTTGATTAGTTTCCACCCATTGCTTCTTGTTCTACCCTCAGGTGCTTTGGAGAATAGTTTGACTCCCTCTTCTTTGTGGCAATCCCTGAGATATTGGAAGACTGCTATCATGTCTCCCCTGGTCCTTCTTTTCATTAAACTAGACATCCCCAGTTCCTGCAACCGTTCTTCATATGTTTTAGTCTCCAGTCTCCTAATCATCTTTGTTGCTTTTCTCTGCACTCTTTCTAGAGTCTCCACATCTTTTCTACATTGTGGCGACCAAAACTGAATGCAGTATTCCAAGCGTGGCCTTACCAAGGCCTTATAAAGTGGTATCAACACTTCACGTGATCTTGATTCTATCCCTCTGTTTATGCAGCTGTTTATGGCATTTTGGCAGCTGCTGCACAACTGTGTGTGATGTAATTCATCAGCCTAGCCTTGAAAGAGATTTGAGTCATCTATGAACCTCATCTTCACACCATCGTTATAGGAGTAAGGCCAGGGATATCCAACCGTGGCAACTTTAAGATTTGGGGAATTCTGGGAGCTGAAGTTCACAAGCCTTAATCGCTCGTAGTGAAAAGGGGTCTTAGGTTGTCGGTTTGAGCTCCGAGTTTGGCAATTTGGTTGCAAACATTTCATCACCATTTGAGGAGACAGCATCAGTGCGCTTTGACTTGTGCTCATTAGTCAGAACACTGGCCTTTAAATACCTGTTTATGTGATGGAAATTAGTATGAATGTTGTTTGTTCATCTACTTCTGGGTAGGGGTCTTCTCCTTTTTCCTGGGAGGGGAGGCAGCTCATCCATTGGATGCTCATCCATTTAGTTTTAGAGGCTCCAGTATCCCGGGAGTTTAGCTGCCTGCCTGACTCTGCAGGCTGAACCTTCAGCCTGTTTGTTACAATTCTCCCTTGCCCTCACGACAGAGATTGCCTAGCCGACTTCGCCACCTCCCAGGGGACACGCTAATCCTCTTTCAAAGATGTCTACCTAGCGTCTCAAGGCAACGAGTCTCACAAATTAATTGCCGTTTGTGCAACGACAAAGGGCTCTTTCGTCTCTTCCCTAACCTACAATCCATGGATTTGATTTTACGATCTCCCCCCTTCCCTCCAATTCTAGTCATAAGAGAGAGGGGGAGGGAAATAAAAAACCCACAGAGAACCCTACCTACTTCTACCTCTTCCCGCACCATGCATAATTGTACCATAAATAAATCATAATAATACATACATTTATTCATAAACTTATTTATAGGCTGCAGTAATTCAATATATAATCCTCTAGTTTAAGCCAGCCTTTTGTCTCCCTGGTTCTCTCCTGAAACAATGGGCTGGATTCAGTTCCCATCATCCCCAGCTCTGTGGGCTGGGGATGATGGGAGCTGAAGGATAACGCAGTAACCCAAGGACTGCGGGAGGGGGATTGCTCAGTGCTTTCTGTCAGTCCTATGCCTCTCGATATTGAAAATACACCGGCTGCCGCTGTCCTTGGCTGCAAGGAACGTACTTTCTTCTATAAAATGCTCTATTAACCCTAACTTTCGGTCCCCAACCCCCGAAACGGTCTCTTTTTCTTTCTTAAAACATCGTATCGGTGGCATCAGATCTGGTGTGTGAGGAGCATTATTAAATTAGGAGCTATCACTTATGAATGCAGAGGGAAGGCTGGAAAGGGGAGGGGGGAAGTCCTCACATTTTGGAAAAGAACAGATTTTTAATATCGGGCTTGAGCACAGAGCAGATGGGGGCTGGCAGCACAATGGCCTCTTTGGGAGCCCCCGGCAATCTGGGGGTTTTGAGGTCACGCCTCTCTCTGAGATTCTCTTGTTTGGAAAAATCAGAAACTCTCGTGCATTCAGGACCTGGGACATATAGATGGTGTAAAGCAGGGGCCACCAACCTTTCGCACACCAGGGATCACTAAATTCATAATTTTAAATCCCGTGGTGCGATGGGGTCCTTCAGGCATTCAGCTTGGCTGCCTGTTAGCGGAGAGAAGCGCCCGGGGTCAACCCTAAGTTTGCTGTCCATTGCAACTAGGAATCTCAAATATGGCCAAGAATGAATGTTTCTCTTGTAGCCAGCCCGGGCGCTAGATCGCCCCCCTGAAAACTCTGTCTTTCGAAGAGCCCGCCCGAAGTTTTGCGCACCGCTCACTGAAGCGCCTGGACTCCCAGGGAAGGAGGGAAGTGCTGAAGCTACTAAACAGGAAGCCAACCTAAGTGCCTGAAGGACCCCATCCCGTCAGCAAACGGAAGTAATTGCTTCGACGGGCCGTATTCGACCCGGTGGCTGTAGTTTGAGGATCCCTGATTTAGTGCAATATAAAAAAAAATGCAAAAATGCCAAGATTTCTCTGCGGACCACCCAAATTTTCTCACGGACTACCAGTTGGTGACCACCGGTATAAAGGGCCATCCTAAACTTCTCCAGGTTGGAAGGCCGCTTGATTGCCACAACTGGCATCTAAGTCTGCTCTGGAGATGGTTGATGGGCCCCGAAAGAGCCACGCAGATGCCACCTGGGACTGGGTGTTGAGAAAGCACCTGGATGATGTGCGAAAGACTTGATTGTCTGTGGAGATTCTCAACTATCCAGCTCATGGTTGTCCCAAAGGTGTTTCTTCCCAAAAGGCAACAGGATTTTTTTAGTTTTTTTTCCCCTTCTCCTTGAAAACGTCTCGTCACATGGCTATAGTGTCTATGGAGATTCTCAGTCATCGAGGTCATGCAGACATTACAGATTCATCCCCAACAGCCAACCCTTGTCTTCAACAGTGAAGGGACCCAGGGCAGAAAGCATCCTGCAGCCAAGAAAGCTCCATACCTATTTGCATCACTCAGGTGACCCTGAGGACACAGATAAACCTCCAAGTGGCCTCAGCGACTCTCTAAAAGGATTCAAATGACCAGCTGTCTGCAAGGAGTATCAATCCTTTCATTCCCCCCATCCAGTCAGAGCTGAAGAAGCTTCTTGGAGGAGAAGCTAAACATCTTCAAGGGAGAGAAAAACCCAAGGAAGTCCTGTTGTCTTTTGGAAAAAGCACCTTTGGGTAAAGAATTGGCTGCTTCCGATCTACCTTCTGCCATAATGAAATCTGCTCTTAACTCAGCCAGTGCATATTTTTTCTCTTAACCTTGGCAACCTTAGGATGGGAGGACTTCCACTCCCAGTACACACATCTTAACGTTTCCAAGGTTGAGAAACACTTGAGGTAGTTGCTAAAGATCTTGGCAGCCAAGGGATTTTCCCTCTTCCCCAAAGCCCTCCTGCATGCCAAGATCAAGACTGAAGGGAAATCCTTTTTCCACCTCTTTTAGGGGTCTCTTTGCTATGATGACCCACATACGCAAGGCCCCAAAGCAAAGATTTTTATTCATCTAACTTTGAAGCTGACATACAGAGGCTTGCCACATCTGTCAGCAGTTGCGGCTTGATGACTGCCAGGAATATAAATCCTTCCATTTTCCACCATTCCGTCCCAGCTGAAGAAGCTTCTTGGATGAGAAGCGAAACGTCTTCAAGGGAAAAACAAAGTCCAGTTGCCTTTTGAAAAAGCGCTTTTGGGACAGCCGTGGTCCCGATGACTGAGAAGCTCCACAGTCATCTGTCAGCAGCCTTTAAAACAGGAGCTGCTTCTTTTGCTGGACATGTACTATATTCGTGTCCCAAAAGTGCTTTTCCAGGAGGCAACTGGATGTTCTTGTTTTTCTTTTGAAGACGTTTCACTTCTCAAGAAGCTTCTCCAGCTCTGACTGGAAAGTGGGGAACGGAAGGATTGATACTCCTTGCAGACAGCTTTTCATCCTTTTGGAGAGTTGCTGAGGCCACTTGGAGGTCTGTGTCTTCGGGGTCACCTGAGTAGTGCAAATGGGTGCGGAGGCTTCTTGGCTGCAGGGTGTTTTCTGTGTCAGGTTTCGGAAAGATGCCCTAATTAATTAATTAGCCTCAAGCCAAGTTTCAAAAGAAATCCAGTCATTTATTAGCAATACCACTTTGCAGTCAGATCTAAGCCTCATTTGAATTATGGCTGAACTTTATCCCTGTTCCTTCCCCACCCCCTCAGTCTGTGTCATAAATCACATTCACCAATGAGGGGCACCCATCACAAGCCTGCTGTGGTTATCTGAGATCCGACTCTAGCCAAAGGTATGCGTGGAATGCACCCCCTCCTTTCCTCACCATGGCAACTTTATGAGTCGACATTCTGCCCAGTGTCCCTTCACTGTTGAAGACAAGGGTAGGCTTTTGGGGATGAGTCTGTATTGTCTGCATGACCTGGATGACTGAGAATCTCCATAGACACTATAGCCATGTGGTAAGACGGGCTGCCAATAAATTTGATAAACAAACAAATCAATGTATGTGAACCGAGGAAAATGCACATGGAGGTGCCAATGCCCACTGTAACGCAACCTTGTTCCATCCTATGGGCATCTGTTTTATTCAAATGTACTATTTTTTTCCTGGGATTATGTGGCACCAGGAGACCCCAGGAGCAAACTGAGAGGTACAGCGTGCACCTTTTTGATTTCCAGCCCAAACAACTGCGTGTCCTAAAGTTAATGCTTCAAACTGGCTTTAGAGTCCTTGCGTCCTCCACTCTCACCCATAAGAGTTAGCTCCGTCAATCACATGGGGGGTGGGGGAGGGCAAGAGACAGATAGAAGAGAGATCAGATGGAAATTCCCTTGAAGGGGAAGAAAGGCAGGTGGATGGACAAGAGGCCTTTGCAGGGAGTGGTATTGAGTAGATCTAGACAAAGAAGGATGGACTATCCCCTCTTCATGGTGGCTCTTTCCTCCTTCACCCTCAGGCTCAAGAGGAAGAAATCTATTCCACTGCTTCCTATTGGGCAGATTTCACCAAAGGCCACAGCACAGAGCAGCAGTTCCAAAGAAAGATGTCAGGGTAATGGGGATTTAAAGCTGACCAGCCAATGTAAGGCTGTAACTTAAGATGATGAAATGAGTCTACAGGGGCTATTGCCACTTTAAGAAGCTGTCTATATAAAGGAGGCCATGAGAGGGCGTATCTCTCCTTCCTTGTGTTATCTCTCCTCATGTATTTCTCTCCTTGTGTATCTCTCCTAGTGGTGTTCTATCTCCATAGTAGTTCTCCTTTTAGAGCTGGAGATTAATTGATTGCCTAGCTGTGCCTGGTATAACACATGTATGTATGTATGTATATCCTGTATGCCTTGTATTTAAAGTCCTTGTATATAAACCACTGTTTGTAAGACAAACCTCTGTGTCCTGTATTTTGCTCCTGGGTTGCCTCCTAAAAGTAGTCACACTGTGCGCACTGTGACAAAAGAGATATTATAGGATGTCACAAACTCCTATATTCTGGCATTAGGAATCTCACAGCAGCCAGCTAGAGGCTTCTATGAAGTCCTCAAGAGGGGAATGGGCCTGTGGTGGGTTGCAGGTTGTACGTCCCAGTATGGGCGTATCGGAGCCTGCCCGGAGCACCAGGTACTGTTCTGGTACAGTGCTCCGGATGGCCCACCCGCACTCCTTACCTGTCTTTAAACCCTTTGGCACTTCCATGCATACCGCGTACAGCACCTGCTTGACACTCCGCCGAGCAGCTGGAGCGTTGCGGAGGCATTGCTGGATGGTAAGTCACATGCGCTGCACGCGTTCATGTGGAGGATCCAGAACTCACCACTGGCATGAGCCCCAGCAACCAGGCACTTGCTGGTCAGCCATCTCTTCCCTCTTTAGATTCTGAAGCTACAAAAACAGGGGCAGAGAGAGTTTCCCTCTGTGGATTCACCCTCTTTAAAGACCGATGCAAAAATGAGAGAGAAAAGTGGGGGGGGGGATTTCAGAGAATTGGCCACTACAGAATTGTTGAGGCTGTTCTTTTAGATCCTCTAGCTGTCCTAATCAGAGATAATATGTACTTATTGTGCTTTGCTTTTTAGTGCTAACAGTGTAGTTTGTTCCATCTCCTTTTCAAAGCCTGCTCTTCAAAAAGACCGTAGCATTGATTTCAAGATCAAGATAATGCCGACTTTGTTGTTTAACATTAGAGACCCTGCTTTCGCGCATAGCCATGGGCTGTCGATGCTATCGCTTCAAATTCTGGACAAGCAAACCTGAAGCTCCGCCACTGTTGTGATTTTTCTGTATTGGTGAATGCAGATTTGCTGCACTCTGCCTGGAGCGTTTGTTGATACAGAACAACAAAACAAATATACACATCCGAGTTTTTCAAGCTGTGTTTCGCTAAGGACCCAAAAACAAAAGAACAAAAAACCAAACCCACTCAGATCCAATTAATTTTCTATCCCTTGTACTTTAGTCTTTTGACAAGGGAGATTTTCTGTTTTGTTTTTAACTAACAGGTTCTGGGGCTTTTACAAGTTTGAAAATCCCTCTGTCAGCCTCTTTATCGCTTGCTTGCTATTGGCTGCCATAGTAACGGGGCGGGTGGGGGTTTCGGTATTTGAGAGGAGAGTCGTGCTGGAGGAGATATCTCGGGATGAACAGGGAGTTCTGTTCTCACCATCTTCTGCACATGCTGAATGGTCTTGTTTAGGTCTGGTCAAGGTCAACCATCTCTACATACCAGAGGGATGAAGCCCCTGAAGATGCACCCCACATGACATCCTTGGGGGCTGGAGATTGGACATTCAGCTTGGGGTTGTTGGGGGGGGGAGAGGGATTTGGGTAAACTTTTGATATGTAAATTTTTGCACCTTTAGCCTCAGATCTTGCTTTACTTTTGTTGCTTTCACTTCATATTCAGTAAAAGTGCCTTTTCTCTAAAACAATGGGGGTTGGGGGTTTCCTTTCTTGAATTTTGAAGGAGGCACGTCTGACATCCTCCCGACTCCACCAGAAGAGCAGTTAAGTGAGAGTTAAATATAAATATGGGGTATCTGCTCTTTGCTATCTACATTGGTCCTCACCTTCATCTTTTCTCCCTGTCAGAAACAGAGAGAGCGCTGAGAAACAAGGCTGGAAAACGATGCTTTCCAGTGGCTTGGAATGAAGAATGGAAGAATCCTGATTTCTTCTTGATCTCTTCCTTCCTACTATGGCAGTGGTTCTCCACCTTCCTAACGCCACGACCCTTTAATACAGTTCCTCAGAGCCAAGGTGGCGCAGTGGTTAAATGCAGCACTGCAGGCTACTGCTAGATCAGCAGTTCAGCGGTTCAAATCTCACCGGCTCAGGGTTGACTCAGCCTTCCATCCTTCCGAGGTGGGTAAAATGAGGACCCAGATTGTTGGGGGCAATATGCTGACTCTCTGTAAACCGCTTAGAGAGGGCTGAAAGCCCTATGAAGCGGTATATAAGTCTACTGCTATTGCTCATGTTGTGGTGACCCCCCCCAACCATAAAATTATTTTCGTTGCTACTATGTAACTGTAATTTTGCTACTGTTATGAATCGTAATGTAAATATCTGATATGCAGGATGTATTTTTATTGTTATAAATTGAACATAATTAAAGCCTAGTGATTAATCACAAAAACACTATGTAATTATATATTGTGAAATATTTATTTCTAATCACAAATAAATGAACTTTTGTCTTGAAGCATGGTGTAGCACAGGGGTCGGCAATCTTAAAACACTCAAAGAGCCATTTGGATCCGTTTCCCACAGAAAACACCGGGAGCCACAAAACCTGGCTGGGTGTGACCAACTCAACATCACTCCCACCCAGTCACATGACACCCACCCACACACCCCAGACATGCCTACCCAGGTTTCATGGCTCAGTGTTTTCTGTGGGAATAGGGTCTGTCTCTTTTCTCTCCCCCTCCATCTCATTTCTGTTTTTCTCTATTTTTCCTCTCCCTTTCTCTTCCTTTCTTTCTTCCCTTCCCCTCTTTCTTTTTCTTTCTTTCTCATTGAATATGATAGCAAATCCAAAATAAAGTTATTAATTGTAGAAAATTGCTTCTCTGTAATCTTTTCATAGTGAACTCTAAATTGATAGAAGCTGGCAAGATTGTACTAACAGCAACAGGATTTTTTTATCTTTTGTGTTTGACAATATGTTATCCAAAATTATAAATAATCTTATTTTCAGATGCATTTTTTGCCATCTCTGTTATTTTCTTTAAAAAAAAAATCAGACTTGCTTCCAATTTTTGCCTTCTGGCAAACTGTAGTTTTCTTGGCAAGAGATCTAGCTTGCCATTGATTTTTTTGATTTTTTGATTTTATTAACATTTGTAGGCCGCCCTTTTCCCTGAGGGGACTCAGGGCGGCTCACATAAAATCAGGGAGGGGAAGTACAAACAATGACATAGACACATATAATAAAAGTAATAAGCAACATACATTCATCATTCGGGAGGGGTAACTATCCTTGTCCCCAGGCCTGACGGGCTAGCCAGTTCTTGAGGGCTGTGCGGAAGGCCTGGACGGTGGTGAGGGTACGAATCTCCACGGGGAGTTCGTTCCAAAGGGTCGGGGCTACTACATTGCTTTCGTCATAGGTCTGAGAAAGTTAGTTAGTTAGCTAGCTAGCTAGTTTCTTTCTTTTTTTCTTTCTTTCTTTCTTTCTTTCTTTCTTTCTTTCTTTTTCTTTCTTTTTCTTGTCTCTTCCATTCTATCCCCTGATTTGTTTCCCTCTCTTTTCCCTCTCTCTCATTCTCTCCCTTCAGCTCTCTTTCATTTCTTTCTCCCTCTCCCCCTTCTACCTCTAATTTGTTTCCCTCTATTTTCCCTCTCTCCTATTCTCTCCTTCTGGCTCTCTTTCATTTCTCTCTCTATCTCTCTCTCTTTCTCCCCTTTTCTCTTTCATCTCTTTCTTGCGCGTGCAAGCAAAATACCCTCCTTGGCTGGGATCACGGCAGCGGGGACAGCGACTCCTTCCGCTGCCGCCACTGAGAAGTGAGTAGCTGGCTGCACTGTGCAGGAGAGCCACGCTGCGCAGGAGACTCCTTAGCGCCAGACTCAGGTCAGCGCCAGCCGCGTCCCCTTCGTGTTGGCTCAGGAAAGAGCCGGAGCAGCCATCTCGGGATGCAGAACGGGGAGAGTTTCAGAGCTCTGCGCAAGGAGATCCCTGTGCAGCGCAGGAGAACTGGAGCTCTTCCCTCCCTGCATCCAAACCAGCTGCTGCTGCTGCTCCCCATTCTCCTCCTTCCTGAGTCTTCCTTTCCCAGGGTCCACTGTGCTGCGCGCGTGTCTCTTTTCCCCCTCGCCATTCCGGCTCCTACTTTTCCCTCCACCCGCCACACCCACCACATCCACAGAGACACCCACAGACACCCACAGACACCCACACACAGAGTGAGAGGAGCAGCAGCCCCGCCAGGCTTCTGGCACCTCTCCTTCCGCCGCCGCGCGGGGAATTTGAGCCGCTCCTTCCCTTTGGGCTGGCTTCTTGCCAGCCTCTCTGCGGGAGGCTCTTCGTCGACCCCTGTGAAAAGGTTGTTCAACCCTCAAAGGTTGAGAACTGCTGTACTATGGGAAGATCCAAAAGATCCTATTTCAGCATCCCTTGGATGGAAAATGGGGCATTGGTTCTTACCTGATGCGCCCCCTCTTTAGGCAGGTGGAGACAGCGGTCATGCATGGGTTAACTCAGTCAATAACCAATAGAACTGAGGCTACCAAAGTGATGTCATTGCCTCGCGGGAGTGTCCTCCCGCTTTTGTGACAAAGGAGATAAGTAGACTGCTGTGCGTTAGTTGACTGCTTTCAATCCTCCAGGGAAAAAAAAGTTCCCCCCTTAGCTGCATAATGCCCACTGTTACTAGGAACCAAGGGTGGAAATGACCGCTGTCTCCACCTGCCTAGAGAAGGGGTGTATCAGGTAAGAACCAACACCCCATTCTCCAACATTGGTGGAGACAGCGGTCATGCATGGGATGTACCAGAGCTGAGCTTGTCCCCGGGTGGGATTGAGACTGAGCTAGGAGCTTGAAGAAGGGAGAACTTGCTGGAGGACTCGCCAAGGTCCTTGGTGGCTTTTGGAGGTGGCTGGAGCGGCCGCGGCCCGAGGGGGGGGGGCACGTAGCCCAGCAGAGGTAGCAGCGCAGAGTGGGGTCTCCAACGGCCGTTGCCACGAGGCACTGTTTGCCAGAAAGCTCTCTGCTGGCAATTTCCAGAGACAAAAGCCTCAAAAATCTCTTCCATAGCCCCGGGCTAGTTGAGAGACTTAGCTTTAAAGAGCTATTCTGATTACTTCCAATTTAGATGAAATTTAGAACAAGTGAGAACTGTCTTGCTGCCTCTGATCTAGCCCAGCACCAGGAAACCCTCCGTGACGGTCAAATAAATTCTAGGGAATTCCCCTGTAAGCCCAGCATGGAGACAATTATTTGCTCCTTGCGGACACCCCGTTTGCTGAGTGAGAAAGCGCCACTTATTTATCACAGGCTCTGGATTAAACGGTTCCCTCCTCGGTGCCACCCGATTTCCATTTACAGCTCATCCTAAAACACAGACCTGTGATCAAGTGCGTGCCTGCCAAATTCAATTCCGAACATTTATGATCCTTCCCAGGGCAGGGAGCAAGAGGTTCCTTTCAAATCCCAAGAAACGCAGGTGTGGCGGAGGGGGAAGTTTCAGCTGATTACTGCTTTAATGCCCGTCAAGAGGATATAACTCACAGTGATGCTCACAGCCCTTCCCTTGTCCCCAGATGAAGAACGACACCAGAACATTTAGCTAGGCCTGTTTCAGATGCGCATCGCAACACCAGGGACTAGCCATCTGCTGAGGCTGCTCCCGCTTTGGCTGAAAGGATGAATGTCTCACCCCCCCCACACACATATGGCTGGCCAATTCGTCTCTCGCCAATTCCTTCTGCTTCGTTCCCTTACCTTCTGGTGCAGCCCCAGACACAGGGTCAGCCCCTCGCTGGCAGAGTTTTCCATGCTCTCTGTGCTGTGAAGATGCCGGCTGAATTTTGGTAGTGGGATGCGAGGCTTGCTGTCTGGATTCAGCATGTTGGCAGGTGCCAGGGTGATGAAAGCATTTGTGATCGGACCTACCGGAGCAGAAGGAATGGTTACATGTAGCAGGCATATGCAGCTAGTAAGAACAGCAGCTTTTGTGGGACCTAAAACCTTGTGCGATAATAAATGGTTAGCCTGAGACAGCCCAAGAGACGGTTGTTTCTGCTGCGGACGATTCACATGGCTGCCCTTTAGGAAAGAAATGATTAACACAACTCGATATCCTTCCATTGCGGTACTTAAATTCTTGCGCTCCAAACAAACCATAGCATGCAACTGGACTCGTAAGCGTCTCTTACAAAAGGAGCCATTTACAGGGAAGGATTAATTTGCTTCGCTAATTTAGTGATCTTGCCTGATCTCTCTCCCTGCAAAAAAGAAGTAACTGCTATTAAGTAATTAAGGCTTATAAAAGAGGTTAAAAGATCTCTGGCTGACCTAAAGCCAAATTTATTTGGGCTCAAACCTAAAATACCAGTTGGGAAATTTACAGGAAACTCCAGAAATCTTAGGTGGATGAGCAAGTTGAAAAAAATACCTAATCCTGCATATTATAACTGCGGCTAAAATAACGTATGCCCCAAATTGGGAAAACAATCTAGTATCAAAGGGAGATGAGGTTGATAAGAAAAATTTTATAATGTGAGGAGATGGACAAATTGACGAAAGAAATACAAAGAGAGGAGGAATCAGAATATTATCTAACTTGGAACAAATGGTACAAATGGCTAGAGGACAGAAATAAGAAATAAGGAAACCTGAAACAGTGATGTAATAGAAGTATTAGGAGAGAGGGATAAGATACAGTTAAGATAAATTAAGACAGTAGTTAAAAGTTAGAACACAAAGTACAATATAGGTAATATGATATTCTGATATAAACAGTTAAGTACAAATAAATATGGAATAGTATATATAAATAAGTATAGAATAAGGGGACCATGAATGTAAGATAGGAGGCAAACGATCAATTGTATATACCTACCAATATGGAACTGCTGTATGATGGAACTTTTAGGTTCCTTTGTTGTTTTAATCTACGTTCTGTTTTGTCTATGTGCATATGTGTTTAAAATAAAATTAAAAAAAGAAAGAAAGAAAAGAAAGAAAACACCAAATAAGCAACTAAAAAGAAGTCAGTGGCAAACAATTTTGGACAGCTGCCAAGAAAATGACATGCCTTGATTCAAGAGGAATCAAGCTTGATTCTGAGATTTTTACCTTTCTCTCAGCTCAAAAAAAGAATCTTTCTCAAGGATTCTTCCCCAACTCTTTTAATGTAGGTCTTCCTGCATGCAGAGTAGGTGTTTTTCAGTGTTTCACTGTCTAGGAGTAAAATTTTGCTACAGACATCCACAGACTTGGATGTCAATACTCAAGAGAGTCACCTATCTATTCGTGTTTAGGGCCCACAGGATATTCAGTCATTCACAAGAGTGAAGCAGACAGCTTGACTTGTTAGGCACAAAATGACAAAAGTTTTGAAAGGTCCAGAAAACAGAGCCTTGTGGAAATTGGAAATAGAACCTCGAGACAACACACAGGTATGCTTATTCACCTAAAATTCTTCTTACCTGCTCGGCCTTTCGGAACGAAAGTTTTATGAATGTCTGAAAATGCCCCGTAAGATTGTCCTTAGTACTGTGCTTTTTAAAAAATTATTCTTGCTATTGCTACCTTTAAAAAAACAATTGTTGTGCCACATTGCTCGTACACATTATTGTACCTTGTGTTCAAACAGTGTGCTGTTTGTTTTCAATTTAGCAAACAAGTGAATTCGCCTGTTATGGTTTTATCACTAAGGTCCCCTACAGGCCACATATGGGCATTTAAATACCAAACTCTTATTTTTAAAGGCTGCATAATGGATTGAGGGTGGAAAACGGAAGAGGGCTGTTTGACCCATGTTTTGGGAGGCATTTTACACAGAAGTCAAGAGAACTGCTGTGGACTAAAGCTCCCTCTCTTCCCCATAATGACTTGAGGATGGGAGCTGTAGTCCAGCATACCTGGAAGAGTCCAAACAGAGGTTGGCTGCCTTGCAGTGTGAATCAAAAGACCTGCTCACCGTATTATCTACCTTCGCTCTTAAGTTCTCCAACTTGGCAACCTTAAGATGCGTGGACTTCAATTCCCAGAATTCCCCAGCCAGCCATGTTGAAGCCCACACATCTTAAGGTTGCCAAGGTTGGGAGACCATGCTCTAAGAGACCAAAATAAATCTTCCCCTATTTTTATTTCCATAGCAACCTTGCACGATATCTAAGAGAGGTCCGTGGTCAACTGTAAGGATCTGTGGAGTGATTGGTTGTTTTCTTGCAGACGTTTCATTACCCGACTAGACAATGGCTTCTGTGCTAGACAAGAGTGGGGTTTAATCTTTTTATTTACAGAGGCTTGCCCTGTCAGTATCCTAGACCTAAATAAATTGAAAAACACTAGCTTATTCCTGGAAGCTTGGTATTCAGACAAATTAGCCATCAATAGGCACATAGAGATAAACTACATTTACACACCATTCAATAGAGAAATCGAAAAGCTAAGAAAGAAACCAAAAAACCTAAACACCTCCCTGCCAGCAACCAGCACTCAGGGATGCAGGGATTAACACTAGCCAATCAAGGAACTTCCAAGAAGAAAACAACACTCCAGCTGACACTGAAAGTGGGCACTACACTGTATATAAACAGAGAACAAATCCCTCTCCTTCCTAACACTGATGATGTTATCTAGTTGGGCAGCGAAACATCTGCAAGGAAAACAACTAAGCTCAGAGAGCACCAAGGACTCCACTGTTGAACCCCGAGAGACAAATTTCTCTTCTGTTGGTATAAAAGGATTTGAATCTAACTCTCTCCTGCTCAAGTCATGCTCCCTCCTGTTTTATACAGGAGCCAAAAATAGTTCTATGTCAAGATTTTCATCTGTCAGCTTGCCTCTCCTTTTAATCAGGTATTGGAACAATCGCTCAGTTCAGACTGAGCTGTCAGGAAGTGGCCCTCTTTCAAAATTGTCACAAATTGAATGCATTTTTTCTCTCTCTTTACAATGGAAGAGCAAGATTAAAAGACAATCCTGCTGCTAACAAGATGACTAGGCGGCACACTTACCCTGACCATAATTTGCGCCTGCCCAATTCTGCAATTGAATTTTGAAGCTGGAGCACCCGCTGACAAAGCAGAATAGCCAATTATATAAGGACTAATGGGTTCTACAAGCTCTGCCAGGATTGATGGTCCCAAATTGCAACTGGGTTGAGCGATCCAAAGCCACGACTCCCTCCTCCCTATACGAGTGTTATTTTCTTCCCAATTGACTGTTCAGTTAGGTGCCCAAAGCTAACCAGGAGGAAAGATCTCCCTACGATCTCCCTGGAGCATCTGGATGTAATACTGAATTATGGCCTTGCTACCATTCCCTGAGCAAGACATCCATCATTGCGACTTTTGTAGCTGCCCACGGTAATGATGCCTCCCCCCCCCACCTTTCACCAGAGTTAATGAATGCTTTAATTACAGCATTTACCCACACAGCTGTTGGCTGCTGTTAGCATTTCCCTTAGCCTTAATTCACACTCACTCTCATGCACAAGTACACTCAAGGCAACGGGTGATAAGGAAGATCCAGGAATGGCCTGGTGGGCGAGCAGAATGGGGTCAGTACTGGAAGAATTTAGCCCTGAGAAGATGCTTTGTCAAGTAAACAGTTTCTTCACGTCTGCCTGCCCCACTTCCCTCCAGCAACTGGGATAAACACCAGAATGAACACCCCCTCCCCCCAATTCTAAAGAAAATGTCTCAGAATGCCAGTTCCAGCGCTTATTCATAGTGGTTGAAAACTGCCAATCACTCATCTCTCGTCTCCGTTGACCTTTCTCAAGACCGAACCTACTCTGCTCTTTTAATCATTTTGTCCCTCCACCTTCCCTGAGTCTTTGCACCGCCCAGGATCGGGTCAGCACCCCGGGGTTCGGGGGGAGCTGGTAGGAGTTGTTAAAGAGGATTCGGGTTAATGTCAGGGATCCAAGTAACACCCCCAACAAAAGAAGACTCCGAAGTTTGAGTTTCCTCAAAGCTCCATTTTATTAGAGATGTCATATTGGCACATCTGGGAAAACCCGAATCTGAAAGCTTCCAGGTTTTCCCCACCCAAAAGAAAATTCAAGCCCCTGTCCAGCACCCACATGTCCATCACATGGCCCAACCAGGCACCGTCCCAACTGGAGATGCCTCCCAGTCACACCATAACAGCTGCAAGGCAAAGTGTCCTTGACTCTCTGAGAAAAGAATGTTATTTTGACTATATATCACCCATACTCTATATCCATGATAGTGAACCTATAGCACGTGTGCCACAGGTGGCACACAGAGCCCTCTCAGCGGGCACGCGAGCCGTCACCCCAGCTCAGCTGCACCGCGCATGCACCTCCCACTGGCCAGCTTGTTTTCGGGTCTCTGCCACGCATCCATGGGGGGAGTGCATGAAGGAGATGCACGTACATGTGTGGGGAGGGAGGATTGCACGCACATGCACGGGAGCAGTGGTGGTGGTGTGCCCCCCACAGCCCATTTTTCATCCCTGGAGGCTGCAGGGAGGCCTACTGGGTCCAAAACGGGGCGCAGGGGGGCTTGGGGAGGTCACATGCATATGAGCAGGGGGAGTGGGTGCATGCACATTGCATTATGGGTGCAGGTGCATGTGTACAAGTGCTGTTGCACATGCACACATGCTTTTGGCATGCAACAACAAAAAGGTTAGCCATCATCGGTTTATATAATCCCCCTCCCCTTTTCCCACAGTAGAAAATTTGATTTCATTTGATTTATTTGGCTTGTATGCCGCCCTATTCCCGGAAGACTCAGGGCGGCTAACAATAAAAAGGGAAGAGTGGGGAATGTAAGGAGGGTGAGATGGAGGGAAGGGGAGAAAGGAATGTTTGAGGGGGAGGGGAAGTAGAAGAGGGGAATGCCGGAGGGGAGAAATGAAAGTTGGAGGGGGAGAAGAAAGGGTGTATGGAGGATTGAAGCGTTATGTTGGTTTTCCATGGTGGAATAGAAGATGAGTTGTGTTTAGTGCTTTTTTAATTGCACAGTATATAAGTGATTGTATAAAAAGGAAAATGAAAATGAAATAAAAATAGTTTTCAACACAATAAAAAGGGAAGGGAGGGTACAAAAATAAAAAAAACCCAACAATTTAAAAATTCAACAACAGTCGTAACATCGAATGGGGCTGGATACTTCAACAGCCCCAGGCCTGCCGGAACAGCCAGGTCTTAGTTGCTTTGTGGAAGGCCGGAAGGGTAGTCAGGGTCCGGATCTCAACAGGGAGATCGTTCCATAGTGCCGGAGCAGCCACAGAGAAGGCCCTCCCCCGGGGAGTCGCCAGCCAACATTGGCCGGCAGATGGAATTTGCAGGAGGCCTACTCTGTGGGATCTAATAGGTCTTTGGGAGATGATGTGGGAAGGCCCAATGTAAAATATGGCTTCCAGGTCTGATGCATTCCTCATAGGGTTTAATTGCCTTCCTGTTCCTATTCCTTTTCCAGTTTCTTGAATAAAATGTGGGGTCTGGAAGTCGGAGTAGTCAAAGTGGGATCTGACCAAGTCCAAAGAAAGTGGAATGATCATTTCTCCTGATCTGGGGATTAAAGTTATGCTGATACATCCTAAAACTGCATTTGAACTTCTTGGTATCCTTATTATACTCCTATTGCATTGATATTTATGAGCTGATAATCTGAGACAAACCTACCTTCTCTTTCAAATCCTAAAACATTATTTCTTATCAACGCTTATTTTTTTGTGATATGTTTACATAAAAGTAATGCTCCCACCCAATCTTATCAATGACTTTGACCTCGAAGTTTAGCAGGCACTGATAAAGTTTGCAGATGACAAAAAATGCAAACGGTGGCCAATACTTTAAATAAGAGAGAGGGGGTGTAGTGGGCTAAAACGAAGAGAATTTAACAAGGAGAAATGAATCTACATCTGAAAGGGGGGAAAGGCAAGGCACCTAGGATGGGAAGACCTAACTAAGTAGTAAAATATGTGGAAAATGTTTGGGGTGCTTTTGTTTACCGCAAATTAAACCTGAGCTACCAGTGGAATCTCTAAAAAGACAAAGCCAATCTTGCCATTAACAGGAACACATTAATAGGAATGCAGAGACCCAATCAAGGAAAATAAATTGTTCCTTCCTGTCCTGATTTGGTTAGATGTTTTGGAGAATTGTACTTGATTCTGGCCAACACAGTTCAACAAGGGACATAACAACAATTCTGGGCAACATGTTTCAACAAGGGATGCAAGTTCAGATGAGGGCTACCAAGATGGAGAAGGATCTGGAAACCAAGCGCTTGGAGGGACAATTAAAAGAACTGGGAAAGTTTGGCCTACAGAAAAGATGACTAAGAGGAAATATGATGGCAGCCTTTATATATCTGAAAGGCTGTCACACAGAAGGAAGAGTGGACTCATTCCTTATGGGCCCAGCAGGCAAGATCAGAACTAATTGATGATAACCACAAGGAAGAGAATTCAAGCTGGACATCAGGACCAACCTCCTGGCTTTCAGCTGCCAGCCAGTGAAACACGCCGCCCACATGCCATGGCTGTTTCTTCTTCATTAGAGGTCTTCAGGCAGAAGCTGGTTGTCTGTCAGAGATGCTGTGCTGAGCAGGAAGGTGGAGTAGATCAGCATTTCTCAACCTCAGCAACTTGGGTGGAGCGACTGGGGAATTTTGGAAGTTGAGGTTTTAAAGTTGCTGAGGTCAAGAAATACAGATCTGGATCACCTCTATGATCAATCCAAGTCTGATTTTATGACTTTAAGAATCAGCAGTAACTTATGACTTTAATACGCCAAATTACAGCTCTTCCTGGCACTAGAAATTTTTGGATAAGGTGACACTAGATACCCGAATAGGTTTCGCATAAAGATATTTAATTTGGCTCTAGGGCTCTTTTCTTCCCCCAAATCTTTATCTTATCCATTAGACTGTGAACAAATGCCTCCCCCACCCCTGGAAATGTTCTATACCCGATTCATTAATATTCTATTCCATTCCATTCCATTTGATTCCTGCCTTGGACCCCCAAAGTATAATTCTCATCCATCTTGAGCACAGTGCTTGGGGAAGATAGCAAATGTAGTCCCAACAACTGAGGACCATGGGCACCTTGCCAAGCTCCAAAAGGCTCTTACCATATTAGGTAAGATGACCAACGGTGGGTTTCACATTTTGTTACCACTGGTTCCCCGCACATGCGCCTTCCCCCTTTCATGCATGCGCCTGGACTTCCGTGCATTTTGCTCATGCGTGCGCCTTCCATGCATGTGCCCGGCCTCAAAAACTTGTCTAAATAGGACGGCAGAGAGCCAGGACAGGTCGGCGGGCCCACCTATGATTTCTGCTATCGGTTCAGGTGAACTGGTCCGAACTGGCTGAATATCACCTCTGAAGATGACCCCTAGTCAGTGGTCCCTAACTTTTCTGGCTCCATGGACCGGCAGTGGTGGCAGTGGCAGGGGATGGTTTCGCGTGTGCCAGTTCCCAATGAGCCATGGATTGGTACTGGGCTGCGGACTGGGTGTTGGGGACTCTGCTATATAGGATTTGACCTGTAGTAGCACTGAATGTCTTTTTCAGGACACATTTTTTCCCCTATTCATACTAGTTTTAATGCTGCATGCCTCTCTGTGGCTTTATGGCATTAGGCGGGCTTCTAAGTGTAATGAATAAAAAATGAATAAATCAGCAGGAGCCCCAGCAACCTTCGGAGGCTGAAAAAATGCAATGCTGAGGACCCCTCCTGATTTTTAAGTAAACTACCTGTTTGGAAAGAGAATAATCCAGAGCACTGACTTAAGTAAGAGGACTATGGGGAGATTGTTCTGCACTCTTGTAGGGCAGTACCTATATCCTGGAAGCGACTGAACTACGTAGAGATGTGGGAGAATAATTTAATTGACTTTTATAGCAAAAGCATTTCAGCTTATATACCACCTATATACTTTTACAGCCCTCTCTGGGCAGTTTAAAATGTCAACATTGTTTGCATATTGCTGTCCAAAATCTGGGCCCTCATTTTACTGACCTGGGAAGGATGGAAGGTTGAGTCAAGCCCCATCAGGAATGAATTTCAGGTTGTGGGAAGAATTTGCCTGTAATACTGCATTTCACTTCTCCTATCCTATCCCCTTCTCTCCCTCAGGCTGGCCCCATTGATCCTCTCCTATACCCTTCTCTCCCTCAGGCTGGCCCCATTGATCCTCTCCTATCCCCTTCTCTCCCTCAGGCTTGCCCCACAGAGGCCTCTCCTATCTTATCCCCTTCTTTCCTTTAGGCTACCTCCTTAGCATCAGAACATTTTTCAGGTGGGGAGGGAGAGTAGAATTTTTAAACTCCCAGCCCACAGGCCGGATGTGTCACTTGCTGGCCACGCCCATACCCAAGTGGCAGTTGGAACAGTCCTTTTCAGGTGGGGAGGGGTAGTAGAATGTCTAACTCCTTAGCATCAGAGTGTCTTAATAATATGTGAAATACTGAAGATCTGATGGTCATTTCAAAAAGTCCTTTCTTAGCAAGCACCTAGAAGCCAAGAGGAACATATGTGCCAAATTTCAAGTTTGTAGGCTTTATGGTTCTGGAGATTTCGTGATGATGCATAATACTCCTTCCTCCTCCTATTTTCCACACAATAACAACTCTATGAGGTGGGTAGGGTTGAGATCGAGTGACCATTCCAAAGTCAACCAGCCGGCTTTCATGTCTAAGACAAAACTAGAACTCACTGTCACCTGGTTTCTTGGTCAGCACCCGAACCACTACACCAAACTGTCCCTAAGGGGACAGAGGGCGCCAAGCAACGCGATCACCTTTGCCTACCCTCAGGTTCCCGCGGCTTGGCACCTTCGGGATACTGCTAGGTTGGTGAGCGGTGCTCTGCCTGGCCAGAGGTGGGGGGTTGTCCAGGGGGCTTATATGTGGGGGAGGGGGGTTATATTTTTGCCCACCAGAAAAATGTGGCATGACTATATTATGAGGACATGTCGTATTTTCGGGGAACCATGGTAGAAATGAATACAAGTCATCTTCTTTTAACAACCTCATAATCCCTTGCGGGGTAAAGTCTGTGCAACTGAATGAAGCTGGCAGAGAGTTTTTATGGCCGGATGCCCTTCCTGTCGCCAATGCAGAGTTTTGTTCAGCAGTTATATTCTCAGTGTGTTCAGAGAGAGAAACATCTGCCTCTCTCCAGGATCAAACTCCTGATGGTGAGGTGAGAGCTCCACCACTAGGCCACCACACCACTCCATAGAAATGAATAGAAATATTTGCCCTAAATTGAACACAGGGCATGGTGACTATTGATAGCAACCAATTAGAAATCCTACAGTTTTGCTACTGCTAGTCTTAGCTGACAATTATTTTTCTTTATGGACAAAGGTAGTTGTAGAGCAAAAATTAAGGCCAGAGGCATTTTACAGCCTGCAGGTCACATCCAGTCCCTTTTCTGTCCCTATCTGGCTACAGGGTTAGTGGGATGGCAGCGGTGCATGGGGAGGGGTCAGTGGCAATACCCTACACAACAGTGGTGGGTTTCAAAAATTGTTCGAACCTACTCTGTGGGTGTGGCCTCCTTTGCGGGAGTGGCTTGCCGCCCATGTGACTGGATATGAAGATGCCAACGACACTTGTCAGAACCACCTTAAATTACCTCACACACAGCACTGGCATGCATAAGAATATGATGTAAACTTGTTTTTTAAAAGGCATCTTTGGTTTGCGTTAAAACAACTTCAACACACGCAATGTTCTGATTGCACCACAAATGCAGTAGTCATCCTTACCTTTCACAGGGGCACTGAGTTTTATAAATATGAGCATGATAGTGTAGAAAAATCATATCCAAGGAGTTTCAAAAAAAATTGGAACCTCTTCTGTAGGTGTGGCCTGCTTTCCGGGTCCACTGGTGGAACCTCTTCTAACCGGTTCGGTAGATTTGACGAACCGGTTCTACTGAATAGGTGCGAACTGGTAGGAACCCACCTCTGCTACACAACCCCCCTCCCACCGTTTCTTAGGTGACGCCTTGGGAAAATTACCGTAATTACAATACAATAGAATAACAGAGTTGGAAGGGACTTTGGAAATCTTCTAGTCCAGCCCCCTGCTTAGGCAGGAAACTACACCACTACAGAAAAATGGCTATCCAACATCTTCTTAAAAACTTCCAGTGTTGCCCACCCCAGCTGTAAATTCTGTATTCATATTATGTCCAGGCCAAAAAGTTAGTGTTCCAAAGACTGGATAACTGAATTACCAATCTGAAGTCAACTCATTCAGTCTTTCAACACTCCTGATGTACGCCAAGACTTAGGCTCCCGAGAACCTGTTTGGCCTCTGTACATCCTTGTCTCCCCCCAGCTTTAGGAAAGGATTGATCAGTGCCAGACAGAACAATCTTCCACCTGCGCTAGTATTTGGCGGAGTTGCCAATATTTCCCAATCTCAACATCGTTTGCCCTTGTGATTCTGGGGAAATCAAATCACTTCAACGTGCCTTTATTTTACGATGACCTTTATAAGGATCTTCGAAAGGGCATCCTAACTCCTCTTTTACTAAGTACACTTCGTAGAACAGATGGTTTTTACACCCACGGTTTTACCTCCAGGCTCGAAATAGCGAAATCGCTATTCACGGGGAGCCAATTTTAGTTGCTGCTGCAGCAGTTAAAACGAGGCAACCCTTGACATCAAATCTCATCCGACAGCCCTTTCTCTTTCCTTTTGTCTGATTTCATTTGGCCGTTTCTACCGCTGATCCGGGATCATAAATTAAGAAATTGATTTGATGTGAATCTAAATGTATTTATCCCCCCACCCCCCCAAGCAAATGCTCAAATGTGCTTATTAAATAAACCTTAAGATAGATCTGTTAGGAGCCTGGTGGAAGAAAATACTGTCAGACCTGAGAGTTATATGTATTAAACTGACAGGCCTTGCAGCTCAGCTTCGAGGCATCTTATTAGCACTGTCTGGATCGTTGTCTTTTTTCCCCCCCCTGCTTAAGAGGATTTTTTTTTTTTTTGACTCCTGTCCTGCAAGAACAGCCTCTAAGACCCAAAGCCGATGCTGGAGAAGCCTGGGAGGCATTCAGGAAATGTGAAGCAGAAGCAGCCAAGTGGCTCTTTTGAGGGACAGGGCGGGAGGGATTTCCAAGAAGGCACGCAGATCTCCAAGGAAAGAGATATCACTGCCTGAGCTGTCACTGGCAGCTTCTTATCTGGTGTTCTGCTAGGATGAGATAAAGAATGTTAACAGCGTTACTTCCCAAGGGGAGTGACAATAGCAAGCCATTGCCAGCCGGGTGGAAGAGTCTTCTGCGGGAGTGGAGGGAAGTAATTAGACACTGCAACAGGGAAACAATTTTGTTATGAACCAGGGGAAGCAAAGCTTCCTTGACCCCATTAAATTAAAAAACATATATCCCTAAGAGGCAGTTAACTAGCTTGGTTCAAAACAGCACGACCTACTTCGCACTGGAGCAAAACCTCACAGCAAGTTTGTAGATTCCCACTCGGAAGGTCAGGGAGGGAGTGACCCACGCCAGCTGTTAGGAGGCTGGGCCCAGCCAAAGCAAAGGCAATAAATAAATGAAAGGGGTAGGGAAGTAATTCACTGGAGGGACAAGCCAGGACACAAGTACACATTCAATTTATACCACCGCAGCAGCTATCTTTTCATCTTGTTTTGAATCGGAAAATGAACTAAAGTTCCATTATGTGCTGAGTTTGTTATCTGCTTCTGAGCTGAAGGACGTCCCCGCTTCAGTATAAAAGTAGCTCTGTGCTGGAAGGAAGGCTACAGATTATTTTATATATATATGATAGATAGATAGATAGATAGATAGATAGATAGATAGATAGATAGATAGATAGATAGATAGATAGATAGATAGATAGATTTATTTATTGTGTCACAAGCCCTGGGATGCCCAAATATGGGAAGGAGCACACTGCTTCCTTTTCTGTCTATCGGCTCATCTCAAGAGACCATCCAGACAGAAAGCCATTATTTTTAATGTTGCCTTTTTGTTACATTTGTGTTGCATTTGTGTTGATAAATAAATAAAGGGAGACTAGTGTAGATCTATTTCAAGCTATTTAGCTCTCATCAGCTAGCCATACCCTTACTGGGATTTGAACCTGGGCTGATAAAGGAGGAGAGCCTGTGGCTTAGTGGCTAACACAACTGCCTAATATGTAATACAGCCCAGGTTCAAATCCCAGTAAGGGTAGTGGTAGGCCACGTAAACACGAAGTGGTAGGCCACGTAAACTTGTCCAATATCAGTGTGTGACCTCACAAATGCGCTTCTGGGAGAATGGTCAAAAATTCCCATAAACAAACTCCTGAACCTTGTGGACAGCCTTCCCAGAAGAGTTGAAGCTGCTATAGCTCCAAAGGGTGGAGCGACGTCATATTGAACCCTATGGATTAGGAATGGGAGGTCACTTACAGTAAATTCATATGCGAGTAAAGGCAGGTGAGTGAATACCTTTGGCAATATAGTATATGTTTGTGTGTGTATGTATATGTGTGTGTGTGTGTTGACCACCTGAAAACTGAATTACACACTCTCACAAACGTATTAATCTCCAACAGATTCCAAAGAAAAACAATTACCAACCTAATCCAAACGGAGACACCCTCCAAAAACCAAGACATAGAACAGGACAACGGCATCACCCTCCTCCCTTACATCAAAGGCACCACAGATAAAATCAGCAAAATTCTCCACAAACACAATATCAAGACAGCCTTCAACACTGACCAAAAAAATAGCCAACATCTTAAGAAACCCCCAAAACAAAATCCAGCTAGAAAACCACGGAGTCTATGAAATACCATGCAAAATCTGCCTTGCAACATACATAGGACAAACGAACAGGAGAATAAATGCATGCATCGCAGAACACAAGAACGCAGTAAGAAAAAAAGAAAAAATTTCCTCCCTTTTCCAGCACTTTAAAGCTATAGGACATGAAATTAATTTTGAAGAAACCAAATTAATCTCCAAAACTAGCCACTTCAACAAGAGAATAATTATGGAAGCTATCAAAATAGAGAAACACCTCCACAACATGAATAAACGTGATACCTCCCACCTACCAGACATCTGGAAACAATTTTTTTTTTGGTGCAAAAAAAATTCTTTCCAAATCAGACAATGTGATTGTCTGGATTTGTTTTCTCATTTTGTCTCTCACAGTTGAGGTCTACCTATGATGTCAATTACAGGCCTCTCTCATCTTTTTAAGTGGGAGAACTTGCACAATTGGTGGCTGACTAAATACTTTTTTGCCCCACTGTATACATATACAAATATTATACATATACATATATACATACATACATACATTTCTCCTTTACTTTAGGATTCTTTTGAATCCACAGAAGCTAAGTGGCTAATACATTTCACTAAATAAAAATAAATAATTTGAAAGGAACAATAACTTCTAGAAGGCCATGATGATAGTTCTTGGATTACAACCAACTAGTTGCTTATTGGCTGTTCAAAAGTTCTGAGAGACCTACCTGAGGGGATAGTTATCACCTAGATGCAAAGTTTTGATGGTCATCCCCCATTATGTGTTCACACTTCGGACACTCGGGAATTGGGCCACATTTATGGCCATTTGTAGCATCCTGTGGTCACATGACCACATTTTACAACATTTTGCTGAAAACTGGCTCCTATTTCTGGGTTTGGCAAACCATTGGTTCCCTTAATGACTCTGGTGTTCACTAAACAACTGCGGATTTGCTTAACGACCATGTTGATTTTACTAAACAGCTACCAGAAAAAAGGCTGTATTTTTATGAGTGTGACAAGTTAAAACCGTGATGGGCAGACTCTACTAAGGTCGTAATTCAAGGACTACCTGTAATGCATTACCTGTAGACAGGTACAATAAGACCTCCCAAAAGCCCTCACTGGCCTGGATTTCTATCAAACCGAGTTTCCAATTTCTTAAACTATGTAGGAACAGAGCAAGGTTAGTCTATGGGGGCAAAACATCAGGAGGGGGTCTGGTGGAGTTTTTTCTGAGCAACACATTTTATAGAAAAAGCATAAGCATTCGTGAACCTTTGCCAGACTTTTTTCGATCTATTTCTTAAAGTGACCGGCTAAATGCCTCCAGGAATCCTATGGAGGACCAGATGCTCCCTCTGCATGGTTAATTATTACAAATGATTATCCAAGATCCTTTCTTCCCTATGGATTCTACCTTAAACTTTCATTTAAAATCAGTGGTGGGATCCTGCCGGTTTAACAACCGGTTCGGTGATCGCGTGTTTTACCAAAATGTACCTTCCACGTCACTTCTTGGGGAGTAACACAGCTGAGGCGCAGCAATCCGCTTTGCCACACTAATCAGCTGAGAGGTTATAGTAAGTAAAACGCAAGGGTGGGCAGGTGGGCCCACCTGATCGTCAGAGCAAACAGGTTCGCTCTCAGCTGATCGTCGGAGGTACCGGTTCGCCCGAATGGGTCCGAACCGGCTGAATCCCACACTGTTTAAAACCCTTTAAGTATCCACCACAATAATATTAACATTGAGCTGTTCAGAGCTTGTTTTTTCCCCACTGATTCTGAAGCTGTTTACCAATCAAAAGAAATACCTATTAAATGCAGGTAGTCCTCAACTTACAATGGTCAATTTAGTGACTGAAGTTACAATGGCACTGAAAAAAGGGACTTATGACCATTTTTCACACTTATGACCATTGCAGCATCCTTACAGTCCGCATGATAAAAATTCAGATGCTTGGCAACTGATTCATATTTATGACGGTTGCAGTGTCCTGGGGGTTACGTGATCCCCTTTTGCAACCTTCTGACAAGCAGTCAATGGGTAAGCTGGATTGACTTAACAACTGTGTCACTCACTTAACAACTGCACTGATTCAATTAATAACCGTGGCAAGAAAGGTTGTAAAATGGGGCAAAATCCAATTAACAACTGTCTGAGCCACAGAAAGTTTGGGCTCAGTTGTGGCCATCTGTCGAGGACTATCTGTACCCTCTAGGGCCGTGATGGCGAACTTATGGCACGTGTGCCACAGGTGGCAAGCGTAGCCATATTTGCCAGCACAGCAGCCCTCTGAAGGCCATTTTCTCCCTCCCCAGGCTTCAGGAAAACCCCCGGAGGGTGAAAAACATGCCCAATGGGTCAACCGGAAGTTCATTTCCCGCGACGTGAGTCGCTCACGCATGCGCGGGGTGGGTCACTTGCGCATTTGCAGTGGGAGGTTGCTCGCGCATTTGCAGGTGGGGGGTTGCTCATGCATGCGCAGGTGGGTGGGCATGCGTGTGCGTGCACTAGTGCGCATGCACATAGCTTTGGAACATCTTTAGAAAAGGTTAGCCATCGCCGCTCTAGGGATTAGCCTTGAACTCCGTATCTGGTTTTTGGGTTTTTTCTGGCGATTTTATAAATGTGCTTCCACTTTCCTCATTTGTAACCCACCTTAGAAACATCTGAATCTGAGAACGGCGAACATAAATTTAGTAGAGCGCATCAGAAAAATGTTCTCCATGGCAGATATATAAAAACCTTTATCGCGTTAACTGATTTTTGTCATTTTTTATATGGACAGGAAAAAAAAATCTCAAATGCTCAATTTGCACAAAAAATATTATTGGTTGTAGATCATTCTGGATCTCTCCCTCCCATCCCCAGCTCTACTATCTCTCCCTTGCTTGCTGGCTTCTGACAAAGCAAACTCAATGGGGGAAGCCAGATTCACTTAACAACTGCAAGATTCACTTAATGGCAAAAAGGTCATAAATGGGACGCAACTCTCTTAACAACAACCATAAAAGCATTCCAAAACTACATCCTAGAACAGTGTTTTCTCAAGGACAGATAGTTCTTGACTTACAACTTCAATAGAGCCAAACGTTTTCTGCTGGTGAGACATTGTTAAGTGGATTTTGCCCCATTTTATGAACTTTCTTATTACAGTTGTTATATTACCTAATGGCCACCAAATGAGAAGGACTCACTGGAGAAGAGCCTAATGCTGGGAAATATGGAGGGCAAAATAAGAAGGGGACGACAGAAAATGAGGTGGCTGGATGGAGTCACTGATGCAGTAGGCGTGAGCTTAAATGGACTCCAGAGGATGGTAGAAGACAGGAAGGCCTGGAGGAACGTTGTCCATGGGGTCGCGATGGGCCGGACGCGACTTCGCAACTAACCACAACAAATCAGAGTAGATTTGTTGATTTTCACTGCAATTATTAATTTTGTAAGATGGTTGTTAAGTGAATCTGGCTTTGCCATTGTCGCAAAAGAGGATCACATGACCTTGGGACCCTGCAACTGTCGTACGTATGGGCCAATTGCCAAGCATTTGTGAATTTTGATCAGGTGACCATGGGGATGATGAGAAGTGTAATAAAAAATTAAGTCACTTTTTTCAGTGCCGTTGTAACTCTGAATGGTCGCTAAAGGAACTGTTGTAAGTCAAGAACTACTTGTAATTTGGTTCACCCTTCTTAAAGTTGCCAAGATTGAGAACTACTGCCCTGGAAGTAATATTATGGGGGGCAGGCAGCCTTACAACTTCAAGCGTGCGATATGGTCCTTTTATACAAACAGAACTCCTGCCGCAGCTTACATTGTGTGTTTAGCTAACTACCAAGTCATTCAGCACGATGAAGAATTTATGATACCAAGTCTCATTATGATATTTAAGATTCAGCCATGCAAATTTTATATCCCTTTTTGCTAACTTAATGTTTTAAGCCTTGCTTAGGCCGTTCAGAACATCCAAAGTAAAGAGGAGTTGTAAATCATATTGCGATGGTAATGAACTGAAAGAAACCAGTCTGCTTTCATGGGAAATTCATGGAGATAAAGGTTTTATGCAACAACAAGAGCTCTGATGCAAAATAAAACAGCGACTTGAATCCCCAGCCCCACCCAGCTCAAAATAGAGAAAATTCCCCAAGGAAAATGTCCAATCAAATTCAACCGGAATTTCTCAAACCTATCTTCAGAAGAACCAGGTGTACACAAAAGGCTTACCAAAAGGCTATCCAGATTCAATAATAGGTTAAAAGATTAAGCTACTTCTATATTAATGCTAGGGATGCAGTGGCTCAGTGACTAAGACGCTGCCTTGTCTTATTGCTTCCGCCCTTCGCCTGCTCTACTAAATGGAGCCACATGCGATGATCAGCTGTGCTTTGGAAGCTGCCTCTCAGCCCCAACGAGAGCCCTCGCTCACTCACAACCAGCGAACTAATGTGCCAAAGCTGACAAGGCTAAGGACGCTAGTCAGATGAATACCTGGTAGGCCCCCCCCCCACTATTTTCCTCCCCAAAAACTAAGGTGCGTCTTATACTTCCTGAAAATCAATTTATATTCCGCCCAAGTAGGAGAAGGAAAGTGTTCTGTCAAGACAGAATTAAGGTAGGCCTGGGGTTGATGAGTTCCCCTCCCCGCTCGACTTGGTGTGTGATTCTTGCCTATTTTAACTACTTGTATTGTGTTCTATGTTCCCCTTTTCCCCTTATGAGTTGTTTGCCGCCCTGAATCCTTCCCGGAGAAGGGCGGCATACAAATAAAATAAATCCTAATCCTAAATCCTACTCCGAAAAATACAGTAAGTTAAATATCTATACCGACATGTACAGACCTTTGTAATTCACAGTGCGGAGACATTGTTTGCTCTGGATGTCCCACAGCCGAACTGTTTCATCATGAGAGCCAGACAGCAGAAGGCTTCCATCAGTGGAGACGGAGAGACACGTCACCTGATTCCTACGGAAAGAACAAGACTGCGGCTTTACTTGAGGATCTTCAATGTTTTCGCAAGTGGCGCAATCAAGAGAAAATTGGGGTCCAGATGTCCATGCTCTTGTTCGGCAGAACAAGAGGAGGGGTCCTACTTTTTCAACATCTGCGGTAAGTTGAAAAACAAATCATACTAAACTCTGAAGAGCCCCCCCTCTTCCTGAATGGTCTTACAGGTAGTCCTCAATTAAAGACTGTCTCATTCAGTAACTGTCTGCAGTTGCAACAGTGAGGAAGAAGTAACTTTGCAGGTCTGCAGGTCTGCAAAGCGAAAGAAAGCTGAAGTAAGGTTGTAAACATAGTTGTGGTTTCCCTTAGTTATTGGTTTACTAAATTTATAAGCCACCCATCTCACTAACCAAAGCCACTCTGGGTGGATTACCAACCGCAATGCTTAATAACTGAGTTGCCAGTTGTGATTTGGTTATTAAAGAAGGCAACCAGTCTAAAAGTGCTTACTTTGATTTTGAAGAGTCCTCAGTGGTCTTGCTTGTTCTCTTGCAGATGTTTCATTACCCAAACTAGGTAACATCATCCGCTCTGATGACGTTACTGAGTTTGGGCAATGACAGCCTGCAAGAAAACAACTAAACCCAGAGAGCCCCAAGGGCCCCTCATTTCAATCCCGAGCTACAAATATTCCTCTTTATTGGTAGTTCGATCTTAGCTATCAATGTCATTACTGTAATATTTTTATTAAGTGGTTGAAATGGTGCTTGAGATGTCTATGCTCCCACTCACCCAGGTCCCTTTAACCCAGGGGTCTGCAACCTTAAACACGCAAAGGAAACTTTCAGATTCGGGTTTTCCCAGATGTGCCAATATGGCATCTCTAATGAAATGGAATTTTGAGGAAACGCAAGCCTTGGAGTCGTCTTTCGTTGGGGGTGTTATTTGGAACCCTGACATGAACCCGAAACTGAAAGTTTCTAAGTTTCCCCCACCCAAAAGAAAGTTCAAGTCCCTGCCAAGCACCCACGTCCGTCACATGGTCCAATCAGGTACCATCCAAAACAGGAGATGCCTCCTAGTCACCTCATCACAACTGCAGGGCCAGATGACCTTGACTTTCGGAGAAAGAATGTTATTATGGCTATATATCATCCACACTCTGTATAATCTCCCCTCCCCATTTTCCCACAGTAGAAAAATATGGCAGGCCTGAAGTCCAAAAGATGGCTTCCGGATCTGACACAGACATTCATTCCTGCAGTAGCTATAAGTGGAAGCTGTGCTGGCCCAGGCTAAATATTTAAGTCGTGCTAGTTCAAGAAAGGAACAGAAAAATTAGACACTCACCGATGTCCTTTGAAGGTCTTTCCATTCTCCTGCTCAGACTGAAAACCTCTCTCTCTTTGCACAGGCTGAGAGAAGGGAGAACATTATATTTTAATGCACCATTATGGATTAAAATTAAACAGGGATGAAAGATTGAGGAAGCTCCTTCCAAGTTAATAACTCACGTTATTCCTTATATTTTTCTCAGGCTGTACTACTTTGGTAGCAAGACCTTCCCTTTATCAGCCATCTAATACTTTTAAACTGGAAGTACTAAGGATCTTCTACTGAGCTATGGTTACTAGAAGAAACTATGGTTGCTAGAAGGAAGCAGAGATTTGCTGCTGAAATTCTTTGGCATTTCAGGTACTGTAACCTTAAGGCTGCCCACCCCCAACATCGCTTCCCTCCCTGAAAATCAATTTATATTCCGCCCAAGTAGGAGAAGGAAAGTGTTCTGTCAAGAAAGAATTAAGGTAGTCTCTGGGAAACGAAAAGTAGCAGACTACGGAAGAAGCAATGGCCATTAAAAGCAAAACAAAACCAGGAGGTGGTTTTCTTTCTTAACCCAATTAGGAAAAAGTCGGATTTGGGGGTGGCTTGTGCTGTTGAGCTGATCTGCAGGAACCCAAAGTCCAAAAGGCAACACTGCTACACTCCAGTCACATTTTAATGAGGTATACTCATTATTGGTTAATTATGGCTTTCTTTCTACTTTTCTTTTGTGGCCTGCTTAGAGCTTCAGTTGGGCATAAGAAACTAATGAGAAGAAACCATGGGTCACACAGATCTGACTTTCCATTCCTGACTTAACAGATTCAGCAGACAAAAAGTGGCATTTTTTATTCATAATGTAAGAAAGGACCTTCTAACGGTTTCCTTTATAGCAATAGCAATAGCACTTATATATACTGTCAGAATATTCATGAACTGGAATAGGACATAGCAACAGGTCAGCCATTGGGGACTGGCTGGAATAGGACAGGGTAACCGTGACCCGTCAAAAGCGCGGACGGCAAAAGCGCGATCGACAAAATCGCGCCTTTGACGTCATCACAGCGCGACGAAAAAGATCGAAAAATTCAAATAAAAATTAATAAAAATTAAATTAAAGCAAGCCGATTCACATAAAGGTAAGGGTTAGGGTTAGGGTTAGGGTTAGGTTAAGGGTTAGGGTTAGCTTTAGAGCGTTAGCGTTAGCGTTAGGGTTAGGATAAGGGTTAGCGTTAGGTTTTTCGTTACTTTAACGGTTAGGTTTTGGGTTAGGTTTAGGGTTAGGTTAAGGGTTAGGTTTAGGGTTAGGTTTGGGGGGCTTAGGGTAAGGTTTTCGCTTTATTTTTACAATTTTTCGATCTTTTTCGTCGCGCTGTGATGACGTCACAGCGCGCTTTTGTCGAGCGCGATTTTGTCCTACGCGCTTTTGTGGTGGAACCCAGGGTAACAAGGTCAGCCAATGTATAGGCATGGCAACTGGGTCAGCCAATGGGAACTATTTGGTGACTGAGAGCCATGCCAGATGGCTTAGAGCCTGGGTGTGGCTTACCTATGTAGCTCTGTGTCTGTGCAAGAGAATTAATCTGTATTAAGCTCTGAACTCTGAACTGAAACCAATTCTCCTCTACCTGTGCTTTGCCTCTAACTACTACCATGTTGGAGAATCCATTATTGGTATTATACATTTACTCAAGTGTTATTATGTATATAAAGAAGTTTCTTATTTAAATGAATCCTGCTGAATCAGTTATCTGTTTGTGCTTTCTGGATTTGATTTTTGCAACAAACGCTGATATATACCATTCATAAGCCCGCTCTAAGTGGTTTACAGAGTCAGCATATTGTCCCCAACAATCTGGGTTTTCATTTTATCGACCTCTGCAGGATGGAAGGCTGAGTCAACCTTGAGCCATTCAGGATCGAACTCCCGGCAGTGGGCAGAGTTAGCCTGCAATACAGCATTCTAACCACTGCACCACCACAGCTTATCTTACCATGGAAAGCTTTTTTGGACTGCTGTGTAAATCAGTAGCTACCAATGTGCTTATTCATGAATGCAAAGATGTAGGAGAATGTTTGTACGGTTGCCTCAGGACCTTAGAAATGATTAATTTTTTAAAAAAAAATTTTAAAAGTGCTTGAAACCTGGCAAAGGTATAAATCATGTAACTCCTCACCTCAGGTTCAAATAGACCTTGGCTTACGATCATAAATGATCATGAAATTAACAGTCCTAAGTCATTGTGATCATAGTTCAAAGCATCGTGTGACCGGATTCGACATTATGACCATTTTTATGGTCATTAAGTGAACACATGGTTGTTAAGCAAATCTAGTTCCCCCAATGTACTTTTTTTTTTTTTTTTTTGCTGGAATGTAAATGCTGGCAAATAGCTAAAAATGTTGCAAATGGTAATTTTCAGAATGCTGCAAACCACTGTAAAGATGAGCTGGTTGCCAATCGCCCAAAAATGCGATCATATGACTGGTATGTGTGTGTGTCCGTGTGTGTCCATCATAATTTCAAAAATGGATCATGTCACTCTGGGAAGGTCCATCGTAACTTTGAATGGTTGAGAAATCAGCCTCAAGTTAAGGGCTATCTGTCTCATGAGATTTATAAAGCAAGAATTGCGGGTGGGGGACGACTTCACAGGGTATGGGAATCCTGTGAGGTTTGGGCCATTTGTTCATTTAATTTTACTTTTTTATATTTTTGCATTCATGCATTGGCAGACCCCCCTGAATATCTGTCCTGAAGGGCAAAAGTGTTTCCCCGTACGCCATCACTCTGTTAAACAAGTAACTCCCTCAACACCGTCAAATTACTAAGTCTGCATTACTATTACTATTAATCTTCTCATCGTTCCTATCACCCATCTCCTCCCACTTATGACTGTGTGGCTGTAACTTTGTTCCTTGTATCCTTACGGTTAATATTGATTGTTTCCTAGTATGATTTGATTGCTTATTAGTAACCTTGACTATCACTAAGTGTTGCACCTTATGATTTGTGATGAATGCATGTTTTATTTTATGTACACTGAGAGCATATGCACCAAAGACAAATTCCTTGCGTGTCCACACTTGGCCAATAAAGAATTCTGTTCTATTCTATTCCATTCTAAAAAAGATTTCTATAGAACACAATAATCCTAACAGGTCTGAAATTCCATCCCACTGCCCTGCCCAAGGTACCTGGGATGCTTACTAAATATTGCGCAAAATGGGACCTACCCAGGAGCAGAGGTCAACCTGGAAGATGGAACCATCCAGTCCGCCACAGAACATGCGGTATTCTGCAAGGTCAAGGGTCACTGACATGATGCTCACATCGAAGACGACAGAGAGGAGAAGGTTCCCAGAGGAGATCTCCCACAACTGAGAATGGGAAAACGGTGCAGATTAAAATCCAGGTTTTAGCTGTAATGCTACAAAATTAAACCGGGTGCCAGTCTATGAATAGGACATGCATTACAAATCAATAGCAGTACAGTGGGATTTTTACATAAGGAGAGAAAAATTCTTCTTTTCAGAGATTCGGGAAGCAAGAACAAAAGGAGATGAATTCTTATAAATGCATCTTCCCCAACCTGGCACTGATGCACGCTTCGTTCCTTCCCCTGAGATTAAGCCCACGTGTTGAGCACGGAGCTTTCTGCTGTTCTTTGTCCTCGCTTGTGCCTTATAATCCAGATGGAATTTTATGTAACCCAAGTTACCTCGGGGAAGGCAGCCGAAGCTTCAATTAGACAGGCTGAGGCTCAATGGTCCTGCCAATTGTATAAAAGCTTGGAAGGAAATCTGGGATATCCAAAGGAGCATCAAGAAGCACACACACAGCGGCAATTTTGTGGTCCAGGCTACTTTGCACATAGGCAGTCTGTCAGGCCTGGAAGCCATCTTTTGCATTAGGCCAGAGATGGCTAACCTTTTTGTTCTCGCATGCCGAAAGTGCGCACATGTGCATGCCCACACCCATAATACAATGTGTGCGCCCCCTCCCACCCCATTTTGAACATAGCAGGCCTCCCTGAAACTACCTGGGACCAAAAATGGGGTGCAGGGGGCACACCGCACCCCCCCGCACTCCCACCCCGTGCATGTGTATGCTCCTTACAGGTGTTATGTCTGCCTTGTATGCAGCTTTATTTGTCTCTAGCATTCATCTCCATTATTCAGTGATGCATTTCCTGCCTCTCTAGGATTTACCTCTATCTGCTCCTATGAGGCACTTCATGTTCCTGTTGGATCTATAGAGTTATATTCTTGATGGCTTGTATAGTGTTTTAACTGCATTTTGATTAGACAATATGCGCTGGAGACCCAAGTCAGCTGGCTGGCGGGAGGCGCATGCGCAGTGGAGTTCAGAAGAGGCAGGGAAGCCTCCGTGTACCACCTGTGGCACGCATGCCATAGTTTTGCCACAGTGGTGGGATTCAACCAGTTCGTACCTATTCAGAAGAACCGGTTGTTAACTTTCTAAGCAGTTCAGAGAACTGGTTGTTGGAAGAAATCTCATTTTGTTTTTTCCCCCACTTTACAGGGCTAATCCTGTAAGGAAGGCAGGAAGGAAGCATTCTGGTGTTGTTTCTAGCCTGATCTTTACTGCCCTGCTTACAGAAACTGCCTCTCCAGTTAACCCTTATGACATTGTAACAGCTGAGGCAACGCGCCCATTGACATGAGTGACATAGTTGGCCACGCCCACCCAGTCACATGACCACCGAGCCACACCTACCCAGCTGGTCATTAGGACAGAGAACCGATTGTTGAATTATTTGAATCCCACCACTGGTTCGACATCATGGCATTAGGCCATCAGGCCTGCCATATTTATTGCTGTGGGTAATAAAACCTGACAATAGTCCTTGTTGAATGGCCACTAGTTTGGTGACAATTCCAAGTTGAAATGGTGCTGAATGAGAGGTACCTATGACAAATCCTCATAGTTGCGGCTGTTTGTAGCGTCCCTCATTCCAAGTTAGGCTCTTGGCGAACCGGCTTGAGATTATGACATTGCAGTGTCCAACAGTCACGTTACTTGTCATTTGTGAAACCTTCGCTCCCAGCTTCCATCAAGTAAACTCAACAGGGGAGCCAGCGGGAGGTTAGAAATGATGGTTCCACCACAAAACCGTGTTCGACTAAAGGGCGCTCGACGAAACCGCGTAGCTGACGTCATCACAGCGCGACAACAGCGCGGAGAAAAAAGCACGCTGTAAACGCTAAACCTAAAATTAACCCCTAAACCTAAACCTAACCCCCCTAAACCTAATCCTAAACCTAACCCTTAACCTAACCCTAAACCTAACCCTTAACCTAACGCTAAACCTAATCCTAACCCTTGACCTAACCCTAACCCTTAACCTAACCCTAACCCTTAACCTAACCCTTAACCTAACCCTTACCTTAACTTGAATCGGCTTGCTTTCAAAGCGCTATTTAAAGCGCCCTTCTTTCTCTGCGCTCGCTGTTGTCGCCCTGTTGATGATGTCAGCGACGCAGTTTAATCGGGCGCGCTTTAGTCGAGC
The DNA here is from genome assembly GCF_051295495.1 of Thamnophis sirtalis. Lineage (NCBI taxonomy): Eukaryota > Metazoa > Chordata > Lepidosauria > Squamata > Natricidae > Thamnophis > Thamnophis sirtalis. Next base: position 167,330,293 of record NW_028261381.1, on the reverse strand, counting down.
GCGGTTTTGTCGTGCCACGAGAAATGATGATCACACCTCCAGGAAATGCTGTGGGATTTGTTTAATGATGGGATGGCTGGAACTACCACCATAAGCTGGCCACAGTCACATGAAGCTGTGCTGTACAACTGTGTTGCTTAGGGACAGGGTTCCCAATCCCAATGACTGTGGTTAAACGAGGACCTGCTGCCCCTTGAAAATTGTAGTTGTTGAAAGTTGTAGACTGTCTCAGGGTGCTTTTTTTTTTCAAGAGGCAACTGGGCTTTCTGGTTTTTCTTCGAAGACGTTTTGCTTCTCATCCAAGAAGCTTCTTCAGCTCTGGCTGGAGGGTGGAGAAAAAAAACCTGACTGGATGGTAAGTTTTCCCCCCCACCTTCCAGTCAAGAGCTGGAGAAGCTTCTTGGATGAGAAGTGAAACGTCTTCAGAGAAAAACCAGAAAGTCCAGTTGCCTCTTGAAAAAAGCACCTTTGAGACAACCATGACCTGGATGACAGAAAATCTCCATAGACAGTTGTGGATTTTCTGTTACACAAAACAGTAAAAGGCACCTTGACTGTGAAAGATTCCCAACTTCAAGCTCAGGGGTACATTTTCCCTACACTCCAGCTAAATGCCAAAGAGATGGTGCTGTTTTTTCAGTCCTTAAATCGGGAACATCCAGCATTTACCTCATTTGTCTCTTTCCCCAATTCCCCCCCCCCCACTCCTGGTATCCTGAGACTAATTAGAATATATGGTGAGGTTATTTTACAATACGTTCAGTTCCACGACCCATTTCTGAACTGTGTTATACATAGGACAGAAAAAAAAAATCCATGCTGAAAATAGGGGGGGGGGTTATATTGCCCCTCCCTCCCCAGCAGGGTGCGCTTCCAGAAACCTTTAGAAAAGCTTTAGAAAAGGATTTGTTGCATGTAAGCAAAAGGTTTCCGTTTCCAAAACCTACCAAGTATACCAGCAGAAATGAATATGCATATGTACATATTTGCCAAGCAGAGGTTGTGATTTCTTACCTTAAAAAGGATTCGGCATGAACAAAGCAATTCAATTCCCTAGCTGTGTGCAAAATTATGCAATCCAGTTCTGGAACATTCCATTTTGCTCCCAAAAGAGATTGAACTGCCTTTTCCTGCATATACTTTGCTCTTCTTGAAAAAAATGGCTCTTTAGGAACAGTACTTTATTTGTGCTCTCCTCATCAAATTCAATTGCAGAGAAATACTAACAGTTCAACTGGAGAATTTTTGGAGAAATCAGAAGGTCCCAAGGAATACGGTATCTTGCACAAAACTATAATGCAGCTGATCCTCCACTTACGACCACAATTGAGCCCAACATTTCTGTGGTTAAGCGAGACGGTTGTTAAATGAGTCTTGCCTCATTTTACAACCTTTCTTGCCCCGGTTGTTAGAGTGAATCACTGCAGTTATTAAGCTAGGAATACAGTTGTTAAGTAAATCTGGCTTCCCCCATTGACTTTATTTGTTAAAAAGTCGCAAATAAATATGAACCAGTTGTCAAACATCAAAATTCTGATCTTCTGACTGAGGGGATGCTGCAATGGTCATAAGTGTGAAAAACAGTCATTTTTTTCAATGCCGTTATCAACCCTGAAGCTGACCTGACCAAAGCCATCTTAGAGGCCTCAGTGTTGCCACACTGGAGAAGAGGGATAGGGAGTGGGGGATTAGAGATAGCTGGGGTTTTGTAGCCAAAATAAAATACTTTTCTCTTAGGAACCAAGGACATTCTCATACCTGGTCAGAGGAAGGTGGAGTGATGTCACCAGGCAACGCCTTGATTGGACCATGTGACTGATTGTTTGGGGAGGTGGAAAACTTTTACTTTTAATTAGGTGAAAATCGTGGGAATCTTCAGTCGGTTTTCAACAGTTCTGCGGCAACATGACATATCCAATAAAAGTATTATTTGAGGAATCTACCTGCCTTGGATGTTTTGTTTGCTGTAGGTATTTTACTTGGGATCCTGACAGCCATACCTTTTAACGGGCGTTAAACTAATGGTTATAGGTTGAGAACTACCTATCATCATGAACCTTCTTTTAACGAGCCCATAATTCCTTGCAGGGTGGAGTCTGGGCAACTGAATGTAGCTAGCAGTGTGTTTTAATGGCCGGATACCCTTCCTGGCACCAATGCAATTCATCAGATATACTCTCAGTGTGCCCAGAAAGAGAAATATCAGCCTCTATCCAGGATCGAGCTCACAGCCTCAGGATTGTGTAGTGAGAACTCCACCTCCTAGGCCAACGCACCACCACCAGGTTGAGAACTATCTATGCTGCTTCCAAATGGAATATTCTTACCTTTGCTGTTTGGTCCAAAGAGGCTGTGGCAGCTCTGGCCAAGGGACCACCAACACCGCAGCAGAGATCTGTGATGGGGAGGCTGTGCCGTGACCACACGTGGCGAGGCTCAGGGCTTTGGCCATGTTCCACCTGTAGCACGCTGAGAAATGAATTGGTTTTAACACAATAAATAGGAAAGTTGTACGCAAGGATGGATTTGGAGCTGCAAACATGCACTCCATTTAACCGGTAAAGCAATAATGCTAAAAATGAGTGTTAGGGAATTCAGGTGGAAATCAATTGAGCAGGTAATTACAGGCTGCCCGTTTTATCTGCAGCTTGTTTTTTTTGATAAAGTCTAAATCTTTTAAGCTGCTTCTTCTAGTTATCTCTGCCTTCCGTTTTAGATTAACATGAACAAATCTGACTAAAGGAGAAAAATAAGGTTTGTCATCTTCCTGCGGACACTGAATAATCTCAGAATTCATGCACTAGGGCAGTGATGGCTAACCTTTTCCAGAGCAAGTGGCCAAAGCGCAAGCGTGCTCCTGAACCCCCAAAATGCAATGTGCATGTGTGTGCCCCTCAGATGTGTGTCCCCCCGGATGTGCCCCGCCCCCTGCACATGCGCACGTGGTCCCCCCACACGCCCCATGGATGTGCGGCAGAGACCCAAAGACCAGCTGGCCAGTGGGAGGCATGCGTGCATGCATGCTGAACTGGAGTGATGGCTCAAATGCCATAAGAGAGGGTGCTGCGTGCCACCTCTGGCATGTGTGCCATAGGTTTGCCATCACAGCACTAGGGTGTGCTTGGGGAAATTTTTCCCATCCACAAGAATCTTTCCTTTTTTTCCTGACCTTTACAGACTTTTATGTTAAGCTTTTTACAGTAGCTTAAGCAAGCAGCCTTACTTTTATCTATGACATATGCCACGGAGGATGCTAACTAAAGAGAGGATTCTGCAGAGGTAACTCCTAAATCCTGGCCCATAACTCTCTCCCTAAATATCAGTATAAAGAGGGCATTCTTGTCCTTTTGCAAACCTTTTTTAATTCTGCGAAGTTTATAGATCAAACTATACGTGGCCTTATTGTTTAAACTACCAAGGAGAGAATGTGATGTGATGTGATGAATCCAAACTTAAAGGTACTTCTTCAAAATAAATATTAATAATTAAATAGTCCATAATTAAAAGTAATTTAATTTAAAGCTTAACTAGGACATCGTTTGGCTGGGCGTATTTGTGAAGATAATACAAAAGAATTTCTTTCTGCATAAAAGTGGAACATACCTCCTCTAAAGCTCAGGACACTTTCAATATGTTAAAAGTTGGTACCCAAAATAATATTCTCATGCTGGAGCACTGGTAAATGCAGGGTTTGCTGTTCTCGTGGGCAGAATCGGGAAATTGGGAGGCCATTTCAATTCATACCTGTACAGGCTCCAGACTATGACAAGACTGTCTTTGGCTCCAGAGAGAAAATGGCTGCTGTCGTCTGTGAAGGCCAGGCAGCTTAAGTCCTGATAATGTCGATTCAGAATAGCAAGTAGATTCCCACTAGATACCTGCAGCAAAAAAATAAATAAACCAGGAGTAGAAATAAAGAGATGAAATAGAACTTCTCCTGCAAGTGGACAGGTCTATATATCTCTACAATTCTGATTCCGTAACATTCAACCGCTTGGAATTTTGCGCCAGAGGGCAAAAGTATTTCAACCAAAAGTACCTCAAAAGGGCTAACCTACAGAATGCATCCAAAATCCGGGGCCCATGACTCAAGTGGACTTGAAATTTGGCAAATTTTATAAAATATTTTATGACATAAAAATGATCACAAAAAATTAAGATAACACAAAATGTCATATTAACATTTTCTGTGCTGACGTGTATGTGTGTAAATAAAAGATAGATAGATAGATAGATAGATAGATAGATAGATAGATAGATAGATAGATAGATAGATAGATAGATAGATAGATAGATAGATACAGACAGACATGTTTTCCCGAAAATAAGCCCTGCCCGGATAATAAGCCCTCCCTGAAAATATTGCAACACAGCAGCAGCCATGAGGTGACCACGCTCACCGTCTCCTGCACTTCAAAATAGTAAGACCTCCTCGAAAATAAGGCCAAGTGCTTATTTTGGAGCTCAAAAGAAAATAAGACCCTGGCTTATTTTTGGGAAAACACGATAGGTGACAGACAGACAGACAGACAGACAGACAGGTAGTTCAACACATGGCTGTTTTCAAGGCAGAGACATCTCTGGATATATCCCAAAATTTTAAAGAATTTTTCCAGTGAAGTCGGCATATTAGAAGCTCTGCCAGTGCTGAAGGCTTTGAGGAATCTAGTGAGGAAACAGACTGCTCAACATGGGTTGTCTTCAAGGCACAGACACCTCTGAATATTCTCCAGAATTTTTTTATTTAAAACATTTATATAGCTGCCCATCTTTCAGCTTAACTTTGGATGGCTCCCAATCAAAAGTTAACATATAAAATCATATCAAAACTATAAAATGACTGATTAATAAAACATTAACAGTAATGTTAGGAACTTTTACTTCACAGAAAGAATAGTGGAAAGTTGGAAGCAAATCCCAGAGGAGGTAGTGGGTCAAACATCAGTACCTGAATTTAAACATGCTTGGGATAAACACAGGTCCATCATCCCACAAAACTAAACAAACAAACAAACAATAGTAAAATAAATAATACATCTGTAACACCATCAAACATCCATATCTGCCAATCACAGGTCTTTGGGAAAGACACAAAGGGCAGACAGAAATGTCAAATCCAGCCTGAACATCTGGCTGACTGTGCTCTGGACCATAAAATTAATAATTAAAATTAATTAGTTAATTAATTAAAAAGAAAACAAAAACAAAAGCTCAAAGGGCAGGCTAAATGGACCACTGGGTCTTTCCCTGCCATCAGTTTTCTGTGTTTCCCTTAAAACAACAAAAACCTGGCACCAAATCAAACTTCTAACATGCATTTTTCTGGCCTTCTCCCAGGCCTTGGGGGAAAAGCCAGATTTAAAAAAAAAAAAAAAATTTCCAGGGAAGGCAATACATTAGAAGCTCTGCTTTTTTGAAGGCATTGTGGAATCCAGTAAGGAAATATTTCTGAAAAGATGACCAGTGTGTTCTGACCCAGCCTTCACGTGTATTAAGTTTAAAGGTAAAGGTAATGGTTCCCCTTGCACATATGTGCTAGTTGTTCCTGACTCTAGGGGGCGGTGCTCATCTCCGTTTCAAAGCCGAAGAGCCACGCTGTCCAAAGACGTCTCCATGGTCATGTGGCCAGCATGACTAAACGCCGAAGGCACACGGAACGCTATTTTACCTTCCCACCAAAGATGGTTCCTATTTTTCTACTTGCACTGTTACATGCTTTTGAACTGCTAAGTTGGCAGAAGTTGGGACAAGTAACAGGAGCTCACTCCGTTACCCGGCACTAGGGATTCGAACCGCCAAACTGCCAACCTTTCTGATTGACAAGCTCAGCGTCTTAGCCACTGAGCCACTGTGAGTAAGCGGCTTACTCGGCAAGTAAAACAACCCCTTTTTCAAAACAGGGCAGGCAGCAACAGTCTTTTATTCATGTGGATATACAAAAACCAAACAGTCCTAACAAACCTAGTTCTGGCCAAGGAATCCAAGTTTGCTGTATACTAGAAAACAAATGGTTGTCTATGACAACTGGCCACTCCCAAACCCCTATTTATTTCCCAGCCAGGGAGAGGCCGGCTAGTGTCCATGTCTGCTTTTCCCTGAGAGCCAGCTGATTATTCTCCTTTGCTCTCCTCTCCTTTTCCCTCTGCACATACCATCTGGGATGGGCCCCATCTATTCCTCCCCCTCATTTAGCTCAGGCCCCGAAGAAAGCTGCCTGTCAGCCTCTGCTTTGCTGTTGCTTCAGCTGCCATGAAACAGGGAGGGAGGGCATGGTATTTGGGAGGGGTTACTCATTGTGCTGGAGGAAGGTTCTGGAGTTCACCGGTTGATCGGACTACGCATGCGTGGGAGTTTCCCGCCAGGACTAACGGCACCGACATTCCATCTTCGTGATGCCTTTTGAAGTTATCTTGCACCTGACACTTGGGTGAATTATGATTGGACTGTAACTGTGATGCCAAGGGGTGGGGAATGGGCTATTCTATATATCAATCGCTTTCGCGCCTAAATATTCAGATTTCGCTTCGCTATGCCTTTAATCATTTTTAATTAGTAAAAGTACACTTGATTTCCACACATGGAGTCTCGTGGTCTTTCTTTCCTAATTATTTAATGGAGAGGTGCTGACACTGCCTCTCTACCTGGGGGAGGACGGAAGGCCCCAGCTCTGAAGCTGCCCCAGGTTCTCCCTCCACCCCATCCTCCTCTGACTCTGCTGCTAGCTCTACTGGCAGCCTTCGGGCCACAACACAGCGGCTCACAGGTTGCCTAGCATGAACAAGCGTGCAGTTACAGAAAGCAACAAAACTCATTGTAACCATGTACCTAATAGGGTCAATTGCAGGAGTGAAATGCTCTTAAGTCTGCTACCGATTTGCTTCCACGAGGAGGTGCGCTGCAGATGCTAAGAAGCCTTTTCTGAGTTTGCAAAGGTAAGTAGAACCATGAGGGGGGGGGAAACAGCTGTGTCGTGTGATTTAGATTCATTAGAAAGCAGGATATAAATTGTGCGACACAGCGTATTGTCGCATAGCTGGTCGTTGGTATTTTTAAACTTTTTAAAGCATTTTTTTTTACTACTGGTTCAAGAGAACCAGTAGTTTAAAAATGCTTTAAAAAGTTTTTTAAAAGTTCTGCCGATCACGCGGCATGGCTGATTGTTGCACGGCTGATCATTGGAACTTTTAAAAAACTTTTTAAAAGCATTTTTTACTACCGGTTTGGGCGAACCAGCCCGAGAGAACCGTAGCATTTTACCCCTGGTTGATTTAACAGGCCATCAAATGATCGTGGTCAGATTTGGAAGTAGCTGTGTGGATGTCATCTCTCCGACCTACTTTGCAAGAGAGGATCCTTGCATGACAGGAGACAGTCACAGCAGCTTTGACAGTCCCTGGGGATATCACTGAAACCCTTTACTGTCCCATTTTACATGGAGCCCGACAAAAAATCTGAAAAATCCAAACACTTGTTTATTATTTTTGTTAAATAACAAATTAAACACAAGGAAACTTGTTTTCAGGCCCCGTTTGGGTAAATTGAGTGGAAAGCTGTAGCTATCCAACATGATCAGTGTCTGCTGCATTACATATTAATCTGCAATACAGCACTGTATAGTCATTGGCTTTTCAGGAACTTTCGACACTGATTTACTTTTGTGGGAAGGTCAGTTTGAGGGCCGGTATTATATATAGTCTTTTCTCCAAATTTTATCTCTTCAAATAGTGAGATTGCTGTTATAGGGATGAAACTATTTGTGGATTGATTTATTTGCCTGAGACCTGTTGTGACCTGCAAAGGAACAACAAGATGATGGACAGCAAGCTCATTCTCATGGCTGAGTTTTTCATTTAAGAACCTCCGATAAATTCCCGAGGATCGCTGTACTTTGTATTACGAGTGCTAACCAACATCCTGATCCGACTGGAAAGGTTAACTCATGTACAACCATATCCACACAGAAAAAAAGAGAAGCTTTTGAACTCTTACAACTCTTTTCCTTTCCAAAATCAGGCCACTCGAATGCTAATGAGGTTTAACTCTGGTTCTGTTATAGCTGCAGACAAATCCTTTTTTTTTTTGACTGACGGGCTACTTTGAACAAAGAATCATAATATTCTGACTGCAAACTCTTATTCTTTGCAATCCACGGATTGTGCTAACGATTAATTCAAGGAATCACAGCCATAAAGACAATGTGGCAATAGGGAAATTAATGAGAGTGATCTTGCCACCTGCTACTTTTTTTTATCTCAGCAGCTTCCTTCCAGGTAGAAATCACTTCAAGTGGCTCAGCTTAAAACAATGACTAACAATTTAGAGCCAAGAGAAAATCATCTAATGCCTCTGGCTACAGCAGTGTTCTGGAGACACTGCCTTCTATGAACCTTTCAGAAGATGAGGTGGTAGACCTATAGCCGTGATGGCGAATCCATGGCACGCATGTCAGAGGTGGCACGCAGAGCCCTCTCTATGGGAGCACGCACCGTCACCAGCTGTTCTTCTGGTTTTCGCTGTGCACTGGACAGCTGATCTTTGTATGCGCCAGAGGCCCGGAAACCTGGACTAGCTGGCTGGTGCGCATGCATGTGGCGGCCACCTGGTCTTCGGGTTTCCTGTGCTCCAGTATGTGCGAACACCAGCTGGCCAGCATGCGCATGTACCTGGTCTTCAAGTTTCCGGGGCTTGTGCGCACCCGCACGGTCCAGTTTGGGGTATTCGGTGCCGAAAAGGTTTGCCATCACTGAGCTATAGCCTTCCACCGTCCAACAATAGTTTCCAGGTTTCCACCTATTCCAGAATTTAATGATCGCAACTGCTTCCAGCTAAAGAGTAAGGAGAGGCAGGCTCCTTCTGATGCAGCCATATGGAAGCAAGTAAAGAAAGCAGGGGGTTGGACTAGAAGACCTCGGAGATCCCTTCCAACCCTACAATTACAGATTACCAGAGTTTAAAAGGGACCTTGTAGGTCATCTAGTCCAACCCCCCCCCCACCATTTCTGACCAATGGCAGCCCAATCTCTTATTGAGAGCCTCCAGGGATGAAGCTCCCACAACTTCCAAAGGCAAGCTGTGAGGGGTCCTTGGTGCTCTCTGAGCTTGATTGTTTTCTTGCAGATGTTTCATTACCACCCAAATGAGGTAACACCATCATGTTAACTCGTTTGGGTAATGAAACATCTGCAAGAAAACAAATAAGCTCAGAGAGCACCAAGGATCCCTCATTTCAACCCTGAGCTGCAAATATTCTCCTTTATCAGGACCAGTGGTGGGATTCAGCCAGTTTGCACCTATTCGGGAGAACCGGTTGTTAACTTTCTAAGCAGTTGGGAGAACCGGTTGTTGGAAGAAATCTCATTTTGTTTTTTTCCCCACTTTACAGGGCTAATCCTATAAGGAAGACAGGAAGGAAACATTCTGGTGTTGTTTCTAGCCTAATCTTTATTGCCCTGCTTACAGAAACTGCCTCTCTGGTTAACCCTTATTGCATTGTAACAGCTAAGGCGAAGCGCCCATCGACCTGAGTGACGTTGAGTTGGCCACACCCACACAAACACATGACCACCAAGCCCCACCTACCCAGCTGGTCATTAGGACAGAGAACCGGTTGTTCAATTATTTGAAACCCACCACTGATCAGGACTATGATTCTATGTTCTAAAGGAAAAACACAATAGCCTGAGTTTTGCTAAAGGAAAGTGGGAAAGTCTTGTCTCAGTTGCAAAAAAGTGGGAAGGTTGGTAGAGTGGGACCACCTCCTCTCCCTCTCTCTCTGATGCATCTGGTATAGGATGGATGGGATTCTTCTAAAGCTCTGAAGACAACAAAAGAGACGACCTTGTCAGAGAGAGAGCTGTCAAAGAATGGTACAAAGGGCATTATTCTGCACCTTGTTTGCAGGCTTCCTTAAAACATGAACCGGGGTGTTGCATGGCAACAAAGAATCACGGGACAGCTAATCTTCGCAAAGGAACACCTCCATATAGGCTGATATAAAGTCTGAAGCCAGGGAAAAGAAACCTGTTTAACTCCATCTCCCTCCTTAGAATAGAACAACAGAGTTGGAAGGAACCTTGGAGGTCTTCTAGTCCAACCCCCTGCTCAGGCAGGAAAACCTATACCATTTCAGACAAATGGTTGTCCAATCTCTTCTTTAGAAATTCCAGTGCTGGAACATTTACGACTTCTGGAGGCAAGTGGTAAATTAATTGTTAATTGTTACACTAGCAGGAAATTTCTCCTTGGTTCTAAGTTGCCTCTCTTCTTGATTAGCCCGCAGAACACAAAAATGCTTCGTAGACAAACAAAAGGAAACAAACTATCCTAAGTGGTGTCAATCTTGCATAAGATGCTCTGAGAGCCATTGCAGGCAGAGTACAGAATACAAACAAAAATGCTTTAAATAAATAAATGCTTTGTTTTGTTCTGGTTTTGGAATCGAGTGGATTGTGCCAGATAGTAAGTTATGATTAAGTCAATAAACTACCCTGGTTGCTGGTTTGCTTCCAGGTCCAATTTAAGGTGTTGGTTTTTCCCTTTTATGGCATAAGGATCGGTCTCGCCCCAATGGGATTAGTCTGCCCCACCCACTCTGGCAGAAGAGGTGTATTTTGGACCCTACCAGCCAAAATAATTTGGTTGGCAGAGTCCAGAAGAGCCTTTTCTGCCATGGCTATGGAGACTCTCAGTCATCAAGGTCATGGTGGTCTCAAGGATGCTTTTTCAAGTGGCAACTGGACTTTCTGGGTTTTTTTCTTTGAAGACATTTTGCTTCTCATCTAAGAAGCTTCCTCAGTTCTGACTGGATGGTGGGGGAATGGAAGGATTTATACTCCTTGCAGACAGCTGGTCATTTCTATTCTTTTAAAGAGTCCTTGAGGCCACTTGGAGGTTTATCTATGTCCTCTGGGTCAGCTGAGTAGTGCAAATAGTTCTTGGAACTGCTGAAAGGACTGTGTTGCAGATTGGAGATAGATGATGATGTATTCCTCCCCTTCTTGTTGAGATGGCTGCTCAATTTTGACATAGACGGCCTCTTTGACGCACGCCTCTTTCATACCAGTGGTCCTCCCTGTCCAAATTAGCAATAGCACTTAGACTTATATACAGCTTCATAGTGCTTTACAACCCTCTCTAAGCAGTTTACAGAGTCAACATATTGCCCCCAACATTCTGGGTCCTCATTGTATCAACCTCAGAAGGATGGAAGGCTGAGTCAAACTTTGCTTTCTTCAAAAGAGTGGCCTTTGTCTCTTCTGCCGTGGCTGCATGAAACTTTGTGCCCCTCGAGGTGAGATCTGCCCCCCCGCCACCTGCTTGGCCTTCCGAAAGGGCCCAAAAACCTGGCCTAATGGAAGCATCCCCCTTTGGAGGTGGTTAATAGATTACAAGATTCCAATTCCATTCTGTTTTTGTATTGGCCTCTTTTATCTAGCCTTAGTTCATTTTAAATGTTTTAATTCTTAATGCTGAAGGCTTTTCGTGTTCTAATTGTTTCTATATTGTATTTTTATACTGTTGTAAGCCACCCAGAATTTGCTTGACAGTGAGCTGTTGTTGTTAGTTGCGAAATTGTGTCTGACCCATCACGACCCCATGGACAACGTTCCTCCAGGCCTTCCTGTCCTCTACCATCCTCTGGAGTCCATTTAAACTCATGCCTACTGCTTCGGTGACTCCATCCAACCACCTCATTCTCTGTCGTCCCCTTCTTCTTTTGCCCTCCATCGTTCCCAGCATGAGGCTCTTCTCCAGGGAGTCCTCCCTTCTCATTAGGTGGTCAAAGTCTTTGAGTTTCTTCTTCAGGATCTGGCCTTCTAAAGAGCAGTCAGGGTTGATCTCCTCTAGGACTGACCGGTTGGATCGCCATGCAGTCCAAGGGACTCGCAGGAGTCTTCTCCAGCACCATAGTTCAAAGGCCTCCATTCTCTGTTGCTCAGCCTTTCTTACGGTCCAACTTTCACAGCCATCCATTGCAACTGGGAAAACCACAGCCTTGACTAGACACACTTTTGTTGGCAGGGTGATGTCTTTGTCTCTGACAGTGAGATGAATGGCATATACATTTAATAAAATATAGCTGGTAGTTTGAAGTGGACATTACAGGGATGTTAACCACAAGTCTTGTAGTACAGGTAGCCCTCGACTTACAACCATTCATTTAGTGACCAATAGCACTGAAAAAAGTGTCTTATGACATATGACTGTTATAACTGTTTTTCTTATGACTGTTTTTCACACTGATGACCGTTGCAGCGTTCTCATAGTTACCTGACCCAAATTTGGACACTGGGCAACTGACATGTGTTTGTGGCCGTTGCAGTGTCCCAGAGTCATGTGATCACCTTTTGTGACCTTCTGACAAGCAAACTCAATGGGGAGGCCAGATTCACTGAACAACTATGTTAGTACCTTAATGACTGTGTTACTAACTTAACACCTGCAATGATTCGCTTAATAATTGTGGTTAAAAAATTGTAAAATGGGGTAAAACTACACTTAACAACTGTCTTGCTTAGCCTGAACAACTTTGTGCTTGAGGCCAGAAATTTTGGGCTCAATTGCAAGTTGTAAGTCAAGGACTAGCTATCATTGTGCTAACAAAGCAAGGGATATAGTGTCTTAATTCTAAAAGTTTGAGGTGTAACAGGAGGAAGAGCAAACACAGAGAGCCTCGGAGGATGGCCACTCCCCAATTTCTTCCCCAATTAGAACATACTTGAGGTATTCAATCACAACATGCTCAAAGAGGTTGAAAGGAAGCATGGCAACGTTTTCATTACCTATTGTTCACCCAGGACGGATCTGAATTTGAAAGCACTCTAAATATTGCTGTTATAAAAATAACATTTGCACTCTTTTCACAGCGGATGGAAGGCTGTGGTATTCTAATTAACCCTGGGTGAGAGGCTGTAGAAGAGAGAGCATTATTTGGTGCAGACAAAAAAAAATGAAAAAAAAAAACAATGAAAAAGAAGACATCTGCAATCCTGGGAAGACTTTGCATTTAAATTATTCATCCTCTCTTGCCCACCCAGCATCCAGATATTTAAAAAAGAGAGAGAGAGAGAGAGAGAGAAAAGAATGGAAAAATGCCTTTCAAAAAACAGTCCGTGAAGCAAAGAAGGAATATGTAGCCAAGTGGAACAGAATCTTGAATGGGGTAATAAAATGTGGCATTAAATTTATGGGGTAGAAAAATATGAGGATAATATAAGGAGCTGTCACGTGCCAAGGATTATCTACTGATCTGATAGCAACTCTCCAGCATGAAGAGAGGGAGAAAAAAACCCCACATCGCTTCTTATCGTGTCTTCTTAAAAGAGAAGCGGGGCCTTTCAAAGTCCCTTTGTGGTTGTCACGCCTTCGCTTTCTCAACACTTTTCCCAAAAAACAGGGGAAGCTGAAGAGAAGTTGACGCTTGCCTCATGCTGAAATCTCTAGGGCAGGCCTTTTGAGAAGTGGATCAACCAGCAATCTTTTCAAGACCGCACACCTCACAAATAGCATGAAAGTGGCACTGTCTCCCACCTCAACTTGTCCACCAAACGTGGAGCGAGTAAGTGCAATTTTTATAGAGAGACCAGCACACTTGGCATTCGCAGGATCTTTCTGCTTATGTCAGGGGAAAACTTCTTGATGGCAGATTCTTCACAACAATGGAACAATCCCTTTAGCAAAGGCTGTCGATTCTCCATTCCTGGAAGTTTTAAGAGGCTGGAATTCTTGATGATTTTGAGCTCTATCTTCTCTTCTCTTCTCCTGACAATTATTTGTCTGAAATGGTATAGGGTTTCCTACCTGAGCAGGGCCTTGGCCTAGAATGGGGCTCACCTGTTAATCAGGGACCACTAAATTAATAATGTTAAATCCGGGGACTACTAATATGATCTGCCTAATGACTGGCTGGGTGGGCATGGCTAGGTGGTCATATGACTGTGTGGGCATGGCCAACTCAATGTCACTCACGACAAGGGGCACCTCACCAGCCTCTACTTACCCTTACCCTCCCAGCCACTCCTCGTCTGCCCACCCGGGCTCCTTAGGGCCCCAACAGGAAGCAGTTGTTGGAGCTAAGCAGCCACCATGAGAAAGAGTTGGCAAAACAGCTAGCTGTTCAAATTGGATCTGACGGAGAAGGAGGCTCAGCAGAAGCACCTCACTGAGCATAGGCTTTGCAAGCAGAGGGAAGACCTGCGGGAATGCAAGGCCAGGATGCTCAGTGGGCTGAGATGATCAGCCAGTTCCAGACCATGATGCAGTCCCACTGGAATGAGGCCCTCCGGCTCTTTGTCATCACCGGCGCTTCCCTCCAGACTTCGCCCAAAGCCCCGCACCAGGGGGCTGAAGGAGACCCCAAGTCGGAATTTGTTTCCCCCTCTGACCCGCACAAAAAGACCCCAAAGAGCGAGACCCTCTGCAGCAACACAAATGTTCATTGCACTTATCCGTAGTTTCAGGACCTCTGATTTAGTGCAATATACAAAATGCAAATAATTTTTCTGCGGACCACCAAAACTTTCTCATGGACCACCAGTTGGTGACTGCTGGCCTAGAAGACCTACAAGGTCCCTTCCAACAATGTAATTCTGTTCTGTTCAATATGTTATCTATTAGTTCCATGACTGAGCTGTAAATGACACTTCCTTCCTATAGATCAGGGGTATCAAACTGTTACATGCAGGCCACGCCCACCCCAGCTCCGTGAATGGGGAAAACGTCGCAAAATATGACGCAGTGAGTTTGACACCTGTGCTATAAATAAAGGAGCTATGCAATTCCTACATCAGTTATTTCTTGGAAAGATTTCTGAATAATCTTTGTGTCCCTTTGGAAGAATTCTATAGATGTTGTAGTAAACTTGTCCACTAAATAAGGAACCAAAGAGTTTGGAGCTAGATGCTATAAAATATCTACTTACCTAAATACCTACCGTACCTATCTATCTGGTTTGTATGCCCCCCATTCCACCTAGAGGCGACTCTAGTAATTAGTGTTACTGCACAATGCAGAGTTGTACAGGGAGTTCTCGACTTAGAACCATTTGTTTAGTGACCGTTCAAAGTTACAACAGCACTGAAAAAATGATGGTTTTTCACATTTATGACCATTGCAGCATCCCCATGGGTCATGTGATCAAAATTCAGGGATACTTGACAACTGGCATGTACTTATGACAGTTTACAATGTCCTGAGGTCATGTGACTGCCATTTAAATCCTTTCCAGATGGCCTCTGACAAGCAAAGCCAATGGGGAAAAAAATCAGATTTGCATAATTACTATAACTGCAGCAATTTGCTTAACAACTGGGTCAAAAAGGGTCATAAAATAGGGGAAAGCTTAGCAACAACAATTTGCAGTTTTATTTCCTGGAGCCCCTCCAAACACTAAGGGGCCATCTAGAATTAGCAGGGAAGGCCATTCATTAGCAATCCTATACACCACTCTTCCAGACTCCGTTTTACAGAAATTAACATGGTGTCGTGTCAACAGTGCTATCCCCACAAGAAGCTTCAGAGACGGTTAAAAGCATATTAGCAGCTCCAGCATCTGAAGGCGTAAAGCAGTTCCAGATCATGAATAGATTTTAAATAAACTAGAAGAACATCTTCATTAGTTACGGTATATAGTTTGGGTCTCCCTCATTTTACTCTGGGAATGTGCCAATTTGATCATTCCAGGGATAATAAGATCCATCATTTTCTTTGGAAGTGACTCTTCCAAAACAGGAAGCCTTGGATAGTGTTCCAGAAAGTTCCAGGGATAGAACATGGAATTCCACATGCCAATCTTTTGACTGGATCTTGATTTTTCTAACAGCAGAGTAGATTGCTTCCAGAGGTGATGGTCTCTTTTTTACTTAACTACTCTCTTTTTGGGACCCACTATATTTGCAGCTGTTGCACTCAATTAGGGATTAGGGAGTTGATTAGATGGATTTTAATGTACTTCCCAATTCATGGATCTTAAAAATAACACCCCACATTCTACACAAATTTTCAAATCCTCCGACTCAAATAAAACCTGATTTCATATTTCTCCAGGATGTTAAGGAGTACAGAGCCAAAAAGCACAGCAGCTTTACGTTTGCAGAGAGCAAATCCAGAGAGAAGAGAGACTGGGGAAGAGCAGTGAACCATGCTGAGATGTATTAAGTAAAATAAAATCGTTATAAAGAGTGGGGGGGGGGAGAGGAGAAATGGCATTTGTAGCTCCATTTAAAGGGGGGGGGGGAGATTACTGAGCAACAAACCATGGTGGTCTTCCAGGCCAGTTCAGAAGACTGTGCTTGGTTACCAAAGGCAAAACCATTTGGTATTGGTGTAATGTGTTTGGGCCAGTGGTGGGTTTATAATTTTTTTACTACCAGTTTGCTCATGCGTGAGCATGCGCTGGTGACGCTTCCGCACATGCGCAGAAGCATCCGGGCGGGTAGACAGAGCTTCCTGCCGCCACCACTACTGGCTTGCCAGATCTGGGCCAAACCGGGACCTTCTGTCAAGCAAAATCAACAGGAAAGCTAGATTCACTTATTAACCTAAGTGTTTCTACCTTAACTGTAGTGATTCCCTTAACAACTGTGGCAAGAAAGGTTGTAAAATGGAGCAAAAGTAGAGTAGAACGTCTAACTCCTTAGCATCAGAGCGTGTTAATAATAATAATAATAATATAAGAAATACTAATGCTGTGATAGTCATTTTGAAAAAATCCTTTCTAAGCGAGCACCTAGAAGCCAAGAGGAAAATACGTGCCACATTTCAAGTTTGTAGGCTTTACGGTTCTGGAGATTTCGTGATGCAGCATGAGTGGTTTTCACTTTTATATAGAGAGATTCGATTAAAAGAGTTGAGGGACTGATCATCTGCAGATGACACTAAATTAAGGGACTTGCTTATACTTTAAGAAAGAAAGAGAAGATTAAAAAAGGATTAGACTTTAGCAGTGGGTTGAAATCAATACGATGAAATTTAACAGGGAGAAACGCAAAGTCTTGAATTTGGCAAGAAAAAAGGAAGGCTGTTGGATGGGAAGGGATTTGGCTGTACTGTATGTGAAAAAGAACTAGGCTTTCTAAAAGATCACAAGTTGAACACGAGCCAACAAAATGAAACGGCTGCTAAAAAAGAAAACACGATGTTGGAAAGTAGCACCAGGAATACACAATCCTGATGATTGCGAAAAATAATTGCCCTACTCTGCTTTGCTATATTCAGATCCCACATAACACCATCACTCCAGTTCAACGGCGCACTGCAGTCATTGGCAAAGTGGAAGACGTTCAGAGACAGCAAGGGGACTGGAAATTAAGTCCTGCAAAGAATGGCTAGAGAGACCAAATGTGTTTATCCTGCAAACAAGAAGACAGAGGATGGGCACGACGGCAATTTTCCAAAACTAAAAAAAGAGTTTCAATGAAGAAGGGCATGGATTTGTTGTCAGGCCTGGATGCCCCCTCTTGCATTGTCTTGCTGATAAGCCAAAGGGTCCCCCCACCGGGGGGGGGGGGAATGGGGGAGAGGTGGTTAAGGTTTTGATTTTAACCTTCTGTATTAATCTCGTTACAGGATACGATCTTCTGATGAAGGGAGGTGGCATATTGTCAGGCCTGAAAGCCATCTTTTGCATTGGACCTTCAGGCCTGCCACATTTAATACTGTGGGAAAATACGAAGGGGGATTATATGAAATATGAGAGATATATAGTCTAAATAACATTCCTTTCTCAGAAAGTCAAGGCTACCTGACTCATCTGGAGTGGTGTGACTATGAGGCATCTCCAGCTGGGACAATTCCTGATTGGGCCATGTGATGGACATGTGGGTGCTGGGCAGAGACTTGGGACTTTCTTTTGGGTGGGGAAAACCTGGAAGCTTTCAGATTCGGGCTTTCCCAGATGTGCCAATATGACATCTCTAATACAAGGGAACTTTTGGGGAAACTCAAGCCTCAAAGTCTTCTTTCGTTAGTGGGTTTACTTGGAACCCTGGCACTTGTTCTTTACTGTCCAAGAGATCATAACTAATGAGTTGAAACCACAGGGAAATAGGATGCTTCACGAAGTGGCACAGTCTTTTTTACCAGAGATCTTCAAACAAACGCTTGGTAGCTAATCTGCCCAAACTACTTTAGCAGATCTTGCACCGAGTAGATTGGATGAGTTGATTTCTGAGCTTTTTTTGATCTCTATGACCTGGCCTTTCTGGTCTACACTGGTTCCCTCCAATAGATTACTGTTAGAGTTTCTATTTGCCTTTTGTCTTTGAAAAAAATTCAGAAGCTGCAGGTCCAGAATGCAGCAGTCAGGTTCCTGTGACATACTCCTCACTGGGGGCATCAACGCCAGTCCTGGATCAACTTCACTGATTATGAAATAAATCTATACACCAGAGCTGAATATTCTATCCTATTCTATCCTATTATTCTATTCTATCCTATTCCTATTCTATGTTCTATCCCATCCCATCCCAATTCTATGAATTTTGAAAAACTATTGTAAGCTGACTTTTCAGGGTGTACTTCATGCCATTTTTGATGGCTGTTTTAAGAATGGTGTTATAAGGATTGTTATTTACGGATTCATCCATTTGTTGTTAACAAAAGCGGTTAATAGTCAGGAGCTAACTTTAGTGGAAATAAGTGAGTTCTAAATAAAACAGATTAATACAAAATCAAACTGGAGATTAAGGCATCAGACTAGAAAACATGATGCTCTAGTCCCACCCATGATGAAATCCAGTCACTCTCTCAGGCCAACAGACTTCAGAGGGCTGTTGTTTTGGGGAAAATAGGAGGAGGAAGGCGTTATTAGGCATGTGCGCATCATGAATTATTTATAAAAATAACGAAGGCAGGAGATACACACACACACACACACACACACACACACACACACACACACACACACACAGAGTTTCCCTGAAAATATGACCTACCCCAAAAGTAAGCCTTAGCGTGATTTTTACACATGCACCCAATATAAGACCTATCCTCAAAATAAGCCCTAATTTTGGCCCCATCCACTCCAGGGTCCATGGGTAAAAATTAAGCTAGGGTGGGGATGGGGGGGGAAACTGCCCTACTACTTACCTTCGGACAGCTGCATCCAGACCTTGCACACCCCGACAATCCAGAGGCCTTCAGGAAAGCCTCGCTGGTTGCAGAAGAAGTTCCTGAAGGCTTCTAACAGTGAAAAGGAAGCCGTGGGCAACATGTGCAAGTGAGGAGAGTCAGTGGAAGACATCCCCCTGAAAATAAGACCTGGTGCCTTTTTTGGTGGCAACAAAAATATAAGAAGGTCTTATTTTCAGGGAAACACAGTATTATATATATATATATATATGTATGTATGTATGTATGTATGTACGTACGTACGTACGTGTATATATATATAGTTACCAGATACAAACACGCACGCACCCTAGTTCCTGCTGTCACTACATTAAAGAAAACCTCCAGGATCTCAGTGTGTATGGTTGAAGATCTTTAACTTTAGCAAATGTACTCTTAACAGAGGGGAGAACATCAAGTCCAATTCTTCCACTAGTCTTGTTTCGGCTTCTTAAACTTTCAGCCCGCTCTCTCCTTGAGCAGCTAAAACAATCAGACTGCATTCCAGGCCAATGCTACCAACTCCCTTACCTCCCAGAGGTAGATGCTTTCAGCAATACCTGCCAAGATGTAGAGACCATTGGGAGCAGCTGTCAGGCAAGCCACTGGGCCAGGGCATATTATCTTCTGCTGGAGTTGATCCTAGAGACACAGAAAAAGAATGCCGATGAGCACGGATACATGCGTGACCTGAAAAGGGTTTCGACAGGGATCAGAGGGAGCAAGCCCTACCTGACAAACAAAAGGAGAAGACAGAGTGTGTGCCAGGCTTGAGAGGGAGAAATTGTCACTCACGGGTGGAACGCACACTTGAGTTGCACGCAGAATATTCCAGATTCAATCATCCGGTTAAAAAAAGGACCAGGCAGAAGGTGACAGAAAACCCTCTCTGTCTGATCTATAGATGCTAAGCGAAGAATATAAGATAAACATGTACAATTAGGATGCTGTAGTTAAGACTAGAGGCATCCAAAATAACCCATCTGTTTCCCATTTACAACATAGGCTTGGAGATGCATTAAGGAAGTCCACAAATGAGACACTAAGTCAGTGACTCTCTCCTGCTGCTGCTCCCCTGCATTTGGAGAGTAATTATTTTCAACCTTGGAGCTGCAGAGTTAATCCAAATGCAGTCATTAGCGCGGATGGAAATTCCCCTTTCTTAGGACTCCTCTATTTAAAACCATTCTTGCATTAGAAGGGAATGCGCCTCTTAAGACACACCTTATCCCAATTAATTTCTTGTTGAATGAACCCCTAAATAATCAAGCTGCAGCATTAAAAGGAGCAAAAATATCTCTCTGCTTGTTTCTTAGTCTTTATGCTTGACCAAATGCCAACGCTAAATTGCACCTAAACCAGAACTCATACAAACAGGATTACAAGTGTTCTGTGCCTTCCATACAATCTAAAGATTGTCAACTCTAAATCTTCCAGGTGTAAATACTCCAGATTTGGGTGATGGCCCATTTAAAGAGAGAGGTAAATTCACAGAAGGTAAATCTTAATTATCAGAGGCCAAGGTAGCGACTAAGTAGAACATTGGGATTTCTTCATCCCCGAGATCCAACAAAGCAATTTTTATGTTCATAAAAGGCACAGCAGCGGAATGTTAGCAATACCTAATTCTGTCCCTGTTGAGGCATAGAAACATTTTAGTATTTTTAAAATAAGAGGTAATGTTGATGAGCTGCATTAAATACATATTTAACACTGGGGCCAATATGTTATTTGTCTTTAAAATGAACGGAGACCCAGAAATGCATTAAAGTTTTTGGCTGTATCCGAGTGGATTTGGTTTAAATCAAATCAATTGCGATGTGGTTTTCCCATCTAGCTCAGCAAGAAGTTGTGCTTTGAATGTCAAGATGCTTTATTCTTTAAAGTGTTCCTGAGTTTGTTTTTGGAATGATACCGGTGTGTATATTACATATGAAGGGTTTTTTTTAAATGATGTTTCTGATCTTTAGCTGCTGAGAGCCTTCAGCGATAAGGAGTGTACAAATATATAAGGAACATCAATTTTTCAAAAGGAAAAAACCCTTTCATAAATTGCTTCTTCAAAAAAGGACTTTCTAATGTGATTCACTTTTGGTTTATAGAATAGAAGAGTTGGAAGGGATCTTGGAGGTCTTCTAGTCCAACCCCCTGCTGAGGCAGGAAACCCTATACCATTTCAGACAAATGATTATCCAATCTCTTCTTAAAAACTTAGAGTGTTGGAGAATTCACAAATTCTGGAGGCAAGTTGTCCCACTGATTAATTGTTCTAACTGTCAGGAAATTTCTCCTTAGTTCTAGGTTGCTTCTCTCCTTGATTAGTTTCCACCCATTGCTTCTTGTTCTACCGTCAGGTGCCTTGGAGAATAGCTTGACTCCCTATTTTCTATGGCAGCTCCTGAGATATTGGAACACTGCTATCATGTCTCCCCTAGTTCTTCTTTTCATCAGACTAGATATATCCAATTTCAGCAACCATTCTTCATATTCTTCTTTAAAGAGCCAAGGTGGCGCAGTGGTTAAATGCAGCACTGCAGGCTACTGCTAGATCAGCAGGTCAGCGGTTCAAATCTCACCGGCTCAGGGTTGACTCAGCCTTCCATCCTTCCGAGGTGGGTAAAATGAGGACCCAGATTGTTGGGGGCAATATGCTGACTCTCTGTAAACCGCTTAGAGAGACCTGAAAGGCCTATGAAGCGGTATATAAGTCTACTGCTATTGCTATTGCTATATGTTTTAGCCTCCAGTGGCCCATCTTTGTTGCTCTTCTCTGTACACTTTCTAGAGTCTCAACATCTTTTTTACTTCGTGGCGACCAAAACTGGATGCAGTATCCCAAGTGTGGCCTTACCAAGGCATTATAAAGTGGTATTAACACTTCATGTGAGCTTGATTCTTGATTATAACCATATATTATTCAGTGTCTGGACAGATTGCCAAAATGTCTTCTGATTTTTCTTCTACTTTTTCTCTTTGTTCCACTCTTTTTTCCTCTCCTTTTAAGGATATTATACAATATTTTGAGAGCTGCAGTCATCTCAACTGGAAATGAAACGTTTCTTTTCTCGTGTTGTTTTTCTTTCCTGTTTTATCATATTCTATCGCATCCAATTTTACTTTTTTCGTTCTATTGGTTTTTTCTTTATTGTTGGATTGCATTTAGCTAATTTCTATTCAGACAGTTAACAATTACTAAAGTGCTACTCACAGCAAGATGATGTTGTTTTTTTTTACTACAAGACTACTTTATAATACACATTAAGATATACTTCAGCTCTTACAAAAATTGATATTGGAATGATATTTATTTATGGACCATCAGAATTCATTTAACATAATTTAGGCTTAAGATAAAAGGGTTGAAAGAATGTTTCTATGGATACTGCTAGATGGGAATCATTAAATCTTACCTCTTGAGGTAGGAAAAACAATTTTTAAATTGAAATTGCAGGGTACTTTATATTTTGTATAGAATTCCTTATAGACACGTTTTGAAAACTCTGTAGTGTTTCATATATTTCTATGTGGTTTTCTAATTCCAGTTATCTTTGAAGAAGATGCAATTGTCAATTCAAGATGAGGGTTTCATTTTTCCAAATCGTGAGTACTATGCATGCCTTTCAACTGGCACCAAATTCTGCTCATTTCAGGCAGCACAAATTCTTCATCCTGGGCACTTTTGCAATATCTGTACAGTATACAGAAAGTCCTCAACTTATGACCGCAATTGAGCCCAGAATTTCCATTGCTAAGAAAGGAAGTTGTTAAGTGAGTTTTGCCCCATTTTATAGACTTTTTGCCACAGTCGTTAAGCGAATCACTGCATTTGTTAAATGAAAAATTTGGTCATTTAATGAATAGATGATGAATAGAATAGAATAGAATCTGGCTAGGAAGGTTAAAAATTGCATCACTCCAGGACAGTGCAATTCATGCTAGTTACCAAGCACCCTAATTTTGATCTTGTAGTTGTGGGGATGCTGTGATGGCTATAACTGTGAAAACCAGTCAGAAGTCATTTTTTTAGTGCCATTGTAACTTCGTATGGTCACTGAACCAATGGTTGTAAGTTGAAGACTGCCTGTATGATGGCTTAAGTAATTGGACAATTTCAAAATCAAGATATTTTAAAATTTGTTTATATAAATTCTCCATTACTGTTGGATTTCATACTATCCTATTTCTGGAACAGTGGATTTAATCCTTTTCCTCGTGCTAAATTGAGGCATGATGGTACAATAGCCCAGATCTCAAAACTGATTTAAAAATGACTTTACGGAAGGTATCAATTAATGCTGCGAACCTTATATTAGCTCAACTGGCAGTTGATAACAAGGAGTTTTAATTTCTATGTTATGAGATATATGGTAGTAAATATCATGTGTCAGCTGCCATCCTGTGGCAGCATCTACAATTACATTAACTGCCATCTCAATTTGCACCAGAGGCATTTTCAGCCTTAAAGGCATCTAAGGAATTAGATGGGATCATTAAATCCTATAAGACCATGAAAGTCCAGACTTTATAAATAGCTGTTATCAAATCAATCTGATATGAAAACTTTAAAGTGAGAATGCAATAAGGAACGCCCTCCCAATTTGCTCACACCAGAAAGAAAATGTTTTAACCTCAATATCAAACATCTCATTAGATCTTCGATTACAGCTTATGCGACAAAGAAATAATTACTTCAAACCAGCTGGATCCCACAGCATTTGTGCAGAAAAGGGATAAATAAAATCACCAGAATAGCACTTCATGAAAATATACAATGTTGTAAAGTCCTAAAAAGGGACGTGGTAGCTCAGTGGATAAGATGCTGAACTTGTCGATCAGAAAGGTCAGCGGTTCAAATCCCTAGCACCACATAATGGAGTGAGCTCCTGTTACTTGTTCCAACCTCTGCCAACCTAGCAGTTAAAAAATGCTAGTAGAAAAATAGGGACCACTTTGGTGGGATGGTAACAGAGTTCCATGGGCCTTCGGCATTTAGTCATGCCGGCCACATGACCACGGAGATGTTTTCGGACAGCGCTGGCTCTTTGGCTTTGAAACGGAGATGAGCACCGCCTCCTAGAGTCGGGAAGGACTAGCACATATGTGCGAGGGGAACCTTTACCTTTAAAGTCCTAAAAACAGAGAGGACAGCAGAGACAGAAGGCGGGTATCATGGGAAAGGAAGATGCAATCGAGAGGTAGAGTAAATGGACAGGTGTAGGTGGTGCAGAGAAGGCAGGTTTGGGAAGAGTGGACGAGCCCAGATGGGTAAGCAACAGTTGAATCTGTGTGATAGAAATGAAGGAACCTAAGGAAAAGATGCTGAGAACAACCCAAGGGTGCTTTTTCAGGAGGCAACTGGACTTCCTTGTTTTTTCTTTGAAGACCTTTCGCTGCTCATCCAAGAAGCTTCTTCAGCTCTGACTTGTTTATGTTTGTTGTTTATGTTTATTCCATTTGTATGCCGCCCTATTCCCGAGAGACTCAGGTCGGCTTACAGCAGGGGAGAAGGGGAATACAAACAAAAAAAACCAAGCAAGTTAAAACAAAGCAACAGTCGCAACAGTTTAAGTGGGGCCAGGAACTCATCAGCCCCAGGCCTGCCGGAACAGCCAGGTCTTAGTGGCTTTGTGGAAAGCCGGAAGGATCGTGAGGGTCCGGATCTCCACGGGGAGCTCGTTCCAGAGGGCCGGAGCAGCCACAGAGAAGGCCCTCCCCCGAGGGATCGACAGTCGACATTGGCTAGCAGATGGTATTTGGAGGAGGCCTAATCTGTGGGGTCTAATTGGTCGTAGGGAGGTGATTGGCAGGAGGCGGTCTCTCAAGTATGCCGCCCTACTATGCCGACTTCTTGGATGCTTCTTGGATGAAAAGCAAAACGTCTTCAAAAAGTCCAGTTGCCTCCTGAAAAAAGCACCTTTGAGACAACCATGACCTGGATGGCTGTGAATCTCTACAGACCTATGCCAAGAACGCTGACAGATGGGCTGGTATGCAGGCCACATGGAAGGGGACACCCATCTGCATGGCAGATTATTTGCCTTTCTCTCAGATTTGTCTTGGCTAAAATCTGAATTAACCTGGGTAATCATTGTTTTGCTCTGGCAGCAAAATGTGTATTTATTTTGCACACATCGCTGCTTCAAACGTCTGGCACAAACGAAATGATGGGAAAATAAATTCTCAATAATTAAACTGTTGAGAAGATCTGTTAATATCTGATTCTTCCCTGTTCCCGACTATCTTTCTCCTTATTATCACAGGTAAGTTGTAACAGACAACCCTCAAGAAAAGCAGATGTCAGCCCAAGAAGGGAAGTTACCCCTGCTTTAAGGCATTCACTTGCCACTCCTGTAATAAACAGAAGGTGAGGATTTTGGCCCTGGGTGAAACTACTGTATAAGCCCCATTCTTTCGGCTCTAACACAATCCTTCCTAAGCAATGGAGACAGAAGAGACTTTTTACTGGGATGGCATCACCTTGCCTCTGCTTCTTTTTCAGAAGGTATTTCTTGGAAAGAAAGAAAGAAATTCTTTTGGGGGGAAAGGATTTTTGGAAATTCTGGATTTCAATTTCCATCATCCATCCATCAGCTTCAACTCTATTCCCCCTACTGTTTAGGACAGGGGTCGGCAACCTTAAACACTCAAAGAGCCATTTGGATCCGTTTCCCACAGAAAAGAAAAGACCGGGAGCCACAAAACCTACCAGGGGTCAAAAAGCTCAATAAATCACATGTCGCACATTGGCGGTTATGAAAAATATTTTGAGTGACTGAGCCGCAGCAGAGGGATGAAAGAGCCACATGTGGCTCCAGATCCACGGGTTGCTGACCCCTGGTTTAGGACCAGTGAGATGTCCCCCAAGACATTACAAAGTCAGCACCAGATAGTTTTCTGGATACTGTGAGGGGGGGTGTCTATTGTCCTATGCTTTGCAGCAGGTTTAGCGAATTTGGGGGGGGGGGGTAGCCGCAATATGTCACGTAATGCCACTGTGACAACGTTTGACACCCCTGCTTTACAGTAATGGTCCCAACCATTTCACATTTTGAGGACTCACAGCAGTGGGAATGGATAAAATGAGGGGGGGACGGAAGGTAGAGATAATCATAATAATAATAAAAAACATGTACCACTTTGTGAGAAGCGGAATCAATTGGTAATTGACTATGAAGTAGGCTTTAATCATAAATAAAATGACCAAATTATAGTGAAACACAGCTTCTGCAAAACCTTCATTTTCCAAAATTCTCAGCAGCGGACATGCTGGCTGGAGAATTCTGGGAGTTTAAATCTAGACATTTTGCAGAACATCCAGATTGAGGTTGACATTACTTGAGGCTGACATTACATCAGAAAGAATTAACAAAACTCAATATATATAAATGAGTACTAGCAGCCAATCTGTTTATATAAAGAGAAGTTCTGTTTGTCAACAGAGGGATAAAAGTATTAGCATAGGGTTCCATGACTTTCAAAGACTACAGGCAACATTTGGGTGGATGTTCTTATAGTCTTACCAAATATACCACTGCAAGAGAGAGAATATCCTTTTTTAAGCATCTTACAATCTGGACAGAGGCACATGGAACAATGAAGAATATGAACAGGATCATAGCCATTATTTTACTGTACACCACAGGCAACCAAATATGTAGGTACTGCTAGCTGGGAAGGTTATTATCACATTTGAAGGTAATCAATTTTAAGTTTATGGTGAGGAAGGCTGAAACAAGAAGTAGATGAGGCCAGAAGAGGCAAACACTGGCAGTGGACAATACATTCTGAGCCTGATACACCTTCTTCTCCCTGCTTGATATAGGTAGTCCTACGACTTACAATCGTTTATTTAGTGATTGAAGTTTTAGTGACACAGAAAACAAGTGACTTGCAACCAGTACTTGAACTCACGACCATCCCAATGTCTCTGTAGTCAAATGATCAAAATTCTGGTTCTCGGCAACTGGATTGTATCTATGACAGTTGCAGCCTCCTAGGGGTCATGCAGTATGATTGCCATTTGCAACCTTCACAGCTGGCTTCTGACGAGCAAAGTCAATAGGGGAAGTCAAATTTGCTCAATGACTATGTGATTCATTTAACAATTGCAGTGATTTGTGTAACAACCGTGGCCAGAAAGGTTTTTAAATTGTGCATGATTCATTTAACAACTGCCTTGTTTAGCAACAGATCCCAATTGTGGTTATAAGCTGATGACTACTTCTTTTCTTCTATTCATAAATAAGTCAATAAATGATGACTAGATTAATCATGAGCTAAGGTATCCTATGAATATAATGTATGAGCAACCTGTTATTCTGGAGTCAGGTGGTGCTGAGCTCATAAAATAAATAAATCTCTTTTTCCCAATGGGAAAAAAATTCTAGCTGTGAAGCAGAGAGAACTAGCTTTTACCAGATTCAATCAAAACCAGGCTGAGGGAAGCATTTCCAAGTGAGACTGTCCATCTCACTTGGAAAGAGGTTGCAATTCAGTGTTTCTGCTTTGCAGGTACAAAATTCTAATCCCTGGTCAGCAGAACTGTGAAAAACTCCTACTGTATCTTGGACAGTTGTTAACACATTAGACAACTAATGAACTAGATGGATGAATGTCTAGATTCTATTTCAAGTGTTTCTTATGGGATGTATACATTTAGAATTCATATGTAGAAACAACTTCTGCATATATGCACGCATATAAGGTAAAGATTCCCCTCACACATATGTGCTAGTCATTCCCAGCTCTAGCGGGTGGTGCTCATCTCCATTTCAAAGCCGAAGAGTCAGCGCTGTCCAAAGACGTGGTCATGTGGCTGGCATGACTAAATGCCGAAGGTGCACGGAACACTGTTACCTTCCCACCAAAGTTGGTTCCTATTTTCCTATTTGTATTTTTAGGTGCTTTTGAACTGATAGGTTGGCAGAAGCTGGGACAAGTAACGGGAGCTCACTCCATTATGCGGCACTAGGGATTCAAACTGCTGACCTACCGACCTTTCTGATCGACATGCTCAGCGTCTTAGCCACTGAGCCACAGCTCATATGTGTGTGTGTGTGTGTGTGTGTGTGTGTGTGTGTGTGTGTCACACACAGTTGCAAGAAAAAGTATGTGAACCCCTTGGGATTACATGGAGTTTTGCATGAATTGGTCATAAAATGTTCTCTGAACTTCATCTAAGTCACAATAGAAAAACACAGTCTGCTGAAAATAATACTACACAAACATTAGATGTTGACATGGTTTAATTGCACATAACATATAAACATTCAGAGTGCAGGGAGGAAAAAGTATGTGAACCCTTGGACTTAATAACTGGTTGACCCTCCTTTGCCACCAATAACCTCAACCAAATGTTTCTTGTAGTTGCAAATCAGACCTGCACAATGATCTGGAGTAATTTTGGACCACTCCTCTTCACAAAACTGTTTCAGTGTAGCAATATTCTTGGGATTTTTGGTGTGAATCGCTCTCTTAAGGTCATGCCACAGCATTTCAATCGGGTTTAGGTCAGGACTCTGACTGGGCCACTCCAGAGGGCGTATTCTGTGCTGTTGAAGCCATTTTTGTGTTGGTGCTGACTTATTTGTATGCTTTGGGTCATTGTCCTGTTGCATCATCCATCCTCTGCGGAGCTTCAGTTGGCGGACAGATGGTCGTACGTTTTCCTGCAAAATGTCTTGATAAACTCTGGAATTCATTTTCCCATCAATGACAACAATCCGTCCAGGCCCTGAGGCAGCAAAGCAGCCACAAACCATGATGCTCCCTCCGCCATGTTTTACAGTGGGGATGAGGTTTTGATGTTGGTGTGCTGTGCCTTTTTTTCAAACTTCAAACGTGCTGCAATGGCTTCCTCCGTGGTGTCCTCCCATGTACTCCATTCTTGTTTAATGTTTTCCTTATTGTAGATGTGTCAACAAAAATGTTAGCATGTGCCAGAGATTTCTGTAAGTCTTCTTTACCTCATGAAGCATTCTGCGCTGTGCTCTTGCAGTCATTTTTACAGAACGACCACACCTAGGGAGAATAGCAAGAGTGCTAAACTTTCTCCATTTGTAGACAGTCTGTCCTACCGTGAACATCAAGGCTTTTGGAGATACTTTTGTAACCCTTTCCAGCTTCATGCAAGTCAACAATTCTTGATTGTAGGTCTTCTGAGAGCTCTTTTCTGCGAGGCATGGTTCACATCAGACAGTGCTTCTTGAAACCAGTAAACCCACAACAAGTGTGTGTTTTAAAGGGCAGAACAGCTGTCAGCAACACATTTTAATATCATCACACTGATTGGAGTCAAGGTTGGCTCACTCCTGGCTCCAATTAGCTCTTGGGAGACGTCATTAGGCTAGGGGCTCACAAACTTTTTCCTCCCTGCACTGTGAATGTTTACATGTTATGTGCAATTAAACCACGGCAACATCTAATGTTTGTGTAGTATTATTTTCAGCAGACTGTGTTTGTCTATTGTTGTGATTTGGAGGAAGTTCAGAGCACATTTTATGACCAATTCATGCAAAACTCCACGTAATCCCAAGGGGTTCACATACTTTTTCTTGCAACTGTATATGAGGCTCTGAATCTTGAGGAACTTTTTCACATCAGAAATGGGAATAGCTTGGGGGCAAATGAGGAAGGGAATTATTACTGGAGCCTTCTTATATGGGCCACCCTACGAAGAAATTTGAATCAGAGAGGTGCTAGGAAAAGAGGTTCCTACTGAAAAAACTTTATGCTAGTGATTCTTTCTGAAAATACTTGCACAAGGGGAGAAACTCCCACATGGAGTATATAATTAAACTTTTCTAACAAGATTTTTGTTCTTGAATTTGTCTTCAGAATAAAGATCTCTGTGGAGAGTACTCCGGGAACATTAGAACAATTTCCCAAAGAGAGATATTTTAATGGGGTATTTCTACACATGGAGCTTTAGCATCTTCAGTGAAGGAACCATACAGCAACTCTTAAAAAGGTTACTGTGGAAGACTTATATCTCAGGCCCTCGGGTTCAAATTTCCTCTCATCCTCCAAAAGTTTTCACAAACTTTGGATCCGACTCTCTCTTTTGATTCAGCCTACTAGACAAGGTTATATTTTGGGGAAAAAAACTTTCAGGATTATATTATTATTCCTATTATACAGGGAAATGACTGTCATCTTGAACTCCAGAGAAAAAGGTAGACAATAAAAATAAAGCATATAAATACATGCGGATGTATACAGGTGGTACTCGACTTACGTCCACAATTGAGCTCAAAATTTATGTTGTTAAGTGAAACATTTGTTAAGTAAGTTTTGCCCCATTTTATGACCTTTCTTACCACAGTTGTTAAGTAAATCACTGTAGTCAATGAGATAGTAACCCAGTTGTTAAGTAAATCTGGCTTCCCCATAAACTTTGCTTGTCAGAAAATCGCCAAAGGTGATCACATGACCTTGGGAAACAGCAATGGTCATAAGTATGAACCAGTTGCCAAGTATCTGAATTTTGATCACATGACCATGGAGATGCTGCAAAGATCATAACTGGGAAAAACGGCTATAAGTCACATTTTTCAGTGCCCTTGTAACCTTCAACAGTCTCTAAATGAACTGTTGTAAGTCAAGGACTACCTGTAGTTATGCATGCACGCATACATGTGTATTTATATCATATATATTTGTGCATCTACTATTTTTATTATCAATCTTTTAGGTTGCCGACTGACTTGCCCTCTTTCAAGATCTATCAAGATCCCATGAAGTGTTAATACCACTTTATAATGCCTTGGTAAGGCCACACTTGGAATACTGCATCCACTTTTGGTCGCCCGGATGCAAAAAAAGATGTGAAGACTCTAGAAAGTATACAGAGAAGAGCAACAAAGATGATTAGGGGACTGGAGGCCAAAACATATGAGGATCGGTTGCAGGAACTGGGTATGTCTAGTTTAATGAAAAGAAGGGCTAGGAGAGACATGATAGCAGTTTTCAATATCTCAGGGGCTGCCACAAAGAAGAGGGCGTCAAACTATTCTCCGAAGCAATGGGTGGAAACTAATCAAGCAAAGAAGCAACTTAGAACTGAGGAGAAATTTCCTGACAGTTAGAACAATTAATCAGTGGAACAAATTGCCTCTTTGTCTTTAAGAAGATGTTGGATAACTATTTGTCTGAGGTCGTGTAGGATTTCCTGCCTAGGCAGGGGGTTGGACTAGAAGACCTCCAAGGCCCCTTCCAACTCTGTTTTTCTTCTTCTACTCAACATAATGCATATTAATACCTACACACGACTATAGTATACGATAGTATAGAAAAGTATAACGAGCGCTAGGGAAGTCAAATACTTCCCGGAATAATATCTGCCTACCGAAAGTCACTCCTCATCCTCCGCCTTACCTTCCTCTGGAGCTCCCAGGCTCCCACGCAGGCCTTGCCCAGCTGCGCCCCGAGAAGATGCTCCCCGCTTAGCAGCGTCAGCCCACGAGGAGCGCAGCAACCCCCGCGGTATCCGGCTACCGATGCCCCTGAGCCCACTTCCCACACCGAGCAGCAACCGCTACTCGAGGAGTTCGAGGAGGAGCCGCCGCTCCCGGGTCCCAAAGAGGTCTCACCCGCCGCCGCCACCACTGCCACTTCCACGGGGCCCCCTAGACCCCCGCCGGCGACCGCCATCTTGGCCGACACGCCGGACCGCCCCGACACACACCCGCCTCCTCAATCGTGCGCAAGCGCAGAAGGAAATCGCGGTCTCGAGGAGGCAAGTTGTTGATCATAGAGGTGAAAATACTACACCAAACTTCCGCCCTCGAGAATTGTAGATCTAAGTAGCTGAGAATAAGCTTTCCTGTCAGACTGGGAAAGACTATTGCAATAACAATAACGAATATTGGGTGTTAATAAATTCTGGAAAGACGGGACCTCATACAGCACAATATTTTACTTTTCTGCTGTATTGATGTGCATTCGGTAGAGAATCAGAACACTGCTAGCTATGATATAATACACTATTTTGCAACATTGGCAACTTTATAAAAGATGAGTGGACTTCAACTCCCAACATTCCACAATCAGCCATGCTGGCTGAGGAAAGCTGGGAGTTGAAGTCCACTCATCTTATAGCGTCCAAAGTTGAGGCTCTGGCAAATACATTGTGTGGCTGTCAGATCTACAAATTCAAAAACTATTTTTCAGTGGTAGGCATCCTGAAAACTGAAAAATTAGGATGTCTGTAAATCCGAATCAAAATATTTCACATTTGTTTGTAACTTTTTGTTTGAAGTGTAGGTTTCCTAAAATACATGCAACAATCAAGTATTAAATGGTACTAAATAGCACAACCTAGGCATTCACACTCAATAATATAAATAAAATGGCAGAAGGGAATATAAAAACATCACTTTTGTTGATCATAGCAAGGGTACTGCCGCAATTATTACAGTGTAGAATTAAATTATATATGTCTCTTACAGACATAGTACTTCTTAATGTAACATATCCTCGGGATGAATGAAAGGCTTTATCTTCCAGACTGAGTTGGAATTAAGGTGGGCATCTAAACCAGCCAACTATCTTATCTGATACAAATAAGATGATTACATGGCAAATTTAGAGAGGCATGGGCCGCAGTCTCTGTCAGCAATATGCACCAATCTGGTTAATAACATTGGTGTCATTAGTTCCTTCAGTCTGCTTTTAAAAGCAGCAAATTCATTTTGCTTCACTGGCTAGTTAAACTAAAAGTTGACCCTTCCCCCAGCCCTTTTATAACTTGCTATCAGAAGATTTTGTTTATTGGGTAGTTTTAAAAACATCAAAAACTACAACTCCACTTACTTTCAAGCAAGTGAGCTCTTGGGTAATTTGTTTATTGGTTATTATCTTATTAACCTCTGTAAACTTACAGCAGTACAAAAATATTTTTTTTCCTTTGAATTAGAACACATTTCACAAGATTACATTAGAGGAAAGAGGCCAGTTCACCCCATCCTCCAAGCAACACATCTAGTTTTGCTAAGTTCCAGCGCAGGGAACTATCAAAAATCAAACAAAAACATTCATTAGCATTATAGCAACTGAAAGTGTGGTAAGGGGGGTGGGGGGGTGAGATGTTTAAACACACAGGAAAATTATTGAAATATTAGATATGACATGTAACAGTGAGTGTGGCTGACAAACGTAAGAAAAATAGCACAAGGCAAGTGCAATGCAGCATATGGCCCTCATCTTTTTTATAAGGTGCATCATCAGATGATGGAGGTTGTACAAAGTCAGCTTTGAGAGTTTTGGGAATGGGGAATACCGAACACTTCGACCACTGTTGACTTATCAGCTCTACAACCAAAGATGAGTAATAGCTGGAGAGGACGGTGGTAGCAGCAATTACTAAGAGGCACAATCCCCTGGAAATCTCACCCATGCCAGTCCCTTTGAAGTGAACAGAGATTGTAGCTTGCTTTAAACCCCATGCCCCCACCCCACCAAGCAGATTTTGATTCTAATCATCTGTATTCTGCATAGAGAGGCCAATGGGAAGACTCAGCAATGGGGTCTTATGCCTAACAAAGAGAGGGGAAAACACAGGAGCTTGTGTTCCTGAAGGCATCCTTGCCTGCTTTTGAGTAAACTGTAGCTGGCTATTAGCATAGCATTTCCTATGGACGCCAAAAGATTTTAGATTCTCGTCTGTTGCATAATTAATGGGGTCAGGAACTGCAAGATGTTCAGCTCAATCTACTGTTGTCTATAAGAGCTGGGATGCAAGGTCTTTACTGAGAGGAAGCCTCCCGTAACTAATCAGTCTGTCCAAGAGAAGGAAGTAGTTTGGGCTGAAGCTCGCAAAGAGGCAACCACTTCTCTGCTGCCACTCCTGATTTGCTGCCTTGACAACTGTGCACTGCCTAAACTGGTGTTTCTCAACCTTGACATTTTTTTTTAAAGATGCGTGGACTCTTTTAAGTCCCAGAATTTCCCCAGCCGGGCATGCCGGCTGGAGAAATTCTGGGAGTTAAAAGTTCACACCTCTTAAAAAGGTTGTTGAGGTTGAGAAACACTGTGGCCTAGAACGCAAGGTTAAGTTTATTTGGCATCAGACACCGATCAGCACCCTGTGGATGATGGTGCTTCATGCAAAAGGCCCATCACCCATGCTTAGCCCTCTCTTCCCAGACAGAAACACTTAGCCAGAACAATACAGATAACATAGATTGTTGGTTTTGTTTTTAAAAAAAGAAGTTTGCAGGTCTGTTAGCAGGTGGGCGGTGAGTGGGAAGAAAGTCCACCTCTGCTCCTATGACAGTGTCCATAGAGACTAGTCTGTCTCATTGTCCTCATCTGTTATGCTCTGCCCATTCATAGCCACGGAGTCGTACGGGCCCTGGGACAGGTCTTCAAAGTCGTGGCTGGTGGCAGGGGAGATGATGTCTGGACTGGTGTCACAGGACTCGGTGGTCTGCTCTGAGGTAGCAATGGTCGTGGCGGTACTTTTTGGGACAGGATCAAAGTCATCATCTTCCAGAATGGGGGATTCGTGTACATCTGGAAAAGGGGAGAAGGAACATTTGTTACGGAATTATCAGGAAGGCGCGAATAGGCATCGGATGCACTGAGTTTGTTCAGCCTTTAGTACAGACCTGACAGCGGAACTACCGTATTTTTCGGAGTATAAGATGGACCTTTTTCCCTCAAAAAAGAGGGTGAAAATTTGGGTGCATCTTATACACTGAATACAGCATTTTTGGCCTCCTGAAACCCTTTGCAAAATAGCCATGCAAAGCCTTTAGGAGGCTTCCAGTGCGCTGCTGGGGGATGGGGAGGGCAGAAATGACCGACAAATGGGCCTTGTTTTGCTCATCCTCCCCCCGGCACCCAGGAGCACTCTACAAGTCTTCTAAAGGCTATTCATGCCCTTTTTTTGACAAAAAATGGGCCCGCTTTTGCAAAACACAGGCCGTTTTTGGGAGGTTTGCAGAATGCAAAAACTTTTTTTAAATTTGCCTCTTCAAAATCTTGGTGCGTCCTATACTCCGGTGCCTCTATACTCCGAAAAATACAGTAAACTGCTTTTTGGCCCTTAAATCTCAGTCCCCATTTGACATATGTCCTGGTTTATTGAACAGAACAGCTGTTAAAAGTGATTAAGAAAATGAAAGTAAAGCAGTCTACCACATAGAAATGGTACTTTTATATTTAATGTTCATAAAAAACAGAAAATATTAACTGCAGCACTGAAACAAAAAGCCCCAAAATTTAAAAGGCTTGGAAAAGAACAGCATCCTTGACTGGTAATAAAAAAAAATGGTACATTTTTCTGGGTGAACAAATGGGATATAAATAGCTTTCCATTTATGAGTGATGGTTTAAAAATCGTTCAAAATTATGATGGGCTCAGAAAGGCAGCCTTCACAATCTTCTGGCTTCCATAAAATCTCTCTCTTTCTCTCTCTCTCTATATATATATCTATATCTATATATCTCCCACTCCCTCCCTCCCTCCAGTCCACACTTAACTAATATTTTACTTAGTATCTCATACATACAAATACTTTGCTGAAATAAAGATATATCCACAGTATTCCCATAATCTATCAACAATGTATGCATTAAACACGGTACATTCATATATAATAATAATCAACTGCAAGAAACCTTTACTTATCTTACACAGTACTGAACTCCTTTCTTGTAGCCTGGCTTTTTCTCAAAAATTTCTGTTAATCAGGGCATTGTGGATTGGTTCACACATTAAGCCATAATAAGCAGTGTCTCCATCAGAGTAAGTCAAAACTAAATAAACCCCATTTAGAGTTAAGCAAGGACCACTTCATGCTGTCCCAAATACTGTTAAATAGCATTAAGGTATACAGTATTGTTCATTATTTAACAGCATCATTGGAAAAACTTTGTATTGAGGTTAAGTCTACTTACTGCTAAATGCTTCTGGATACTGTTTTGCTAGCTTTCCTTTCAGAGTTCTGCAAGAAAAAGAAAAGACATTACAGTTGTTTCAAAGGGAGGGGGGAGGAAACAGGAGTGACCAAAGTGCAAGGAAAAGAAAGCAATATGTGAACTTTTTTCAGAAGTCTGTCTGAAAAGGAGGAGGAGGAGGAGGAAGAGGAGGAGGAGGAGGAGGAGAGGAAGAAGAAGAAGAAGAAGAAGAAGAAGAAGAAAAAGAAAAAGAAAAAGAAAAAGAAGAAAAGAAGAAGCAGCAACAGCTGCTGCTGCTTCATTAGTTCTGGCAAGATAGTGAAGGTATGGAAGGATTAGTTCTGACTGGGTGGGAGGGGGGCGGGGTGGAAGGATCATATTTCTTTGCAGTCCTCTGGTCATTAGTACTCTCCCTGAGAGTTCTTGAGGCGTTTAGGGCACAGATAAAAACCCCAATCGCCTCAAGAATTCTCAGGGAGCTCTGAGGGAAAGCGCCAACAACCAGAGGACTGCAAAGAAATATGATCCTTCCACCACCACCCCATCCGGTCAGAATTAATCCTTCCATCACCCCCACCATCCTGCCAAAACCAATGAAGCTTCTCAGATAAGAAGCAAAACATCTTCTTCATCCTCAAGAGGAAAAAAACAGTCCAGTTGCCTTTTGGAAAAAGCACTTTTGTGAGACAACTATGACTTGATGTCTAAGAATCTCCAAAGCCATCTCCCCCTGCCCCAAAAAAGTTATGTTGCAACTCCCTTCAATCTATACGGACTTTCCCAAGATCGCGTGTTCTGAAGAGAACCCAGAAATTCTTGATGGGAATTTCAGAGGGACAAGAGGAGCTCCTGGGGCAAGAGAAGGGCTGGATGACTGAAGAGGCGGTATACGTACCTGATCCTCCGAAAAATACTATCCAAATCTTTCTTCATCTCCACCAATGTCCGGGTGTGGTGAAGGAAGCGCTCGTTCATCTGTTGCATTCGGACCCCAGATAGGTTGTTAAAGTTGAGCAACATCTCGTTGGTTTTCTCAAATCGGTCAAGCCTGAACAGAAAGAAAAGGGCTTGAATGAGAATGGCACGAGTAGTTCTGTGATCATGACGAGGATCTTCAAACAAAAACACTACAGGTAATTTGCAACTATTTGTTCAATGACCATTTGAAGTTCCAACCGTGACCCGTCAAAACCGCGCTCGACTAAGCCGCACCCGATTAAACCGCATCGCTGACATCATCAACAGGGCGACAACAGCCAGCGCGGAGAAAGAAGGGCGCTTTAAATAGTGCTTTGAAAGCAAGCCGATTCAACTTAAGGTAAGGGTTAGGTTTAGGGTTAGCTTTAGGGTTAGGGTTAGGTTAAGGGTTAGGGTTAGGTTTAGGGTTAGGTTTAGGGTTAGGTTTAGAGTTAGGTTAAGGGTTAGGATTAGGTTAGGGTTAGGTTAAGGGTTAGGTTTAGGGTTAGGTTAAGGGTTAGGTTTAGGATTAGGTTTAGGGGGGTTAGGTTTAGGTTTAGGGGTTAATTTTAGGTTTAGGGTTTACAGCGTGCTTCTGTCTCCGCACTGTTGTCGCCCTGTTGATGACGTCAGCGATGCGGTTTAGTCGAGCGTGGTTTTGTGGTGGAACCAGTTCCAACAACGTTCAATTGACTTAGGAGCCATGGCCTACGTTATGGCCGTTGCAACCCCTCCAAGGTCACATGATCAACATTTGGGCATTTTGCAGTCCGAGGACACTTATGACTGCAGGGGCGCCACAACTTCCCTCATTCTCTGATCTCTCCCCCACCAACGTTTGCCCTTTTGGCCACCTGGCATAGTGGCACTCAGAGGCAATGTAAGAGCTGAGGCTGAAATAGAGACCCAGAGCCATCAGCAGTGTCAGCCAGCTGCCGCTGCCATCACTCTCTACTTTAGCCCCAGAGCTGCCCCCGAGAAATGCACCTCAAACCTCACATTGCAGCACCACTGTGCAAAGCCCCAGTTACCCCTATCACCCTAGGCCCGTGATGGTGAGCCTGTGGGAAGCAGAGCCCTCTCTGTGGGCACGCACAGTCATCAGCTGCTCTTCTGGTTTCCAGCGTGCATGTGGCCATTTTCTGGGCTGTTTTCAAGCTGTTTTTTTGAGCCAAAACCCAGTACATTTCTCTGGGTGAACAAATGGGATACAAATAGCTTTCAATTTATGAGTGATGGTTTAAAAATCGTTCAAAATTATGATGGCCTCAGAAAGGCAGCCTTCACAATCTTCTGGCCTCCATAAAATCTCTCTCTCTCCCTCTCCCCCCCTCCCTCCCTCCCGTCCACACTTAACTAATATTTTACCTAGTATCCCATACATACAAATTGCTGAAATACAGATATATCCACAGCATTCCCATAATCTATCAACAATGTATACATTAAACATGGTACATTCATATATATTCATATAATCATGTTTTTTGAGCCAAAAAAAGGCTTGGAAAAAAGCCCAGAAAATGGCCCAAAAAACAGCCTGGAAACCGCCTGAAAACAACCCCCAAAATGGACAAAAAACAGGCACGCGTGGGCTAGCCAGCTGGTCTTCTGGTTTCTGGTGCTCCAGCACATGCACAGACATTCCAGGTTTTCTTCCAATGACAAAAAGGTTCGTCATCACTGTCCTAGGCTCTTATAAGCCCTGCTGTGCTTAAGCGACCCTCATTTTCTCCTGTTGCTGATGAGACACATCTGGCTTGACCTACATATGCAAGGCAGCTGCTGGCTGCACAAGCCTCCTTCCCAGGGCCGCAATACTTCAGAAAGCTTCCGAACTGTTCCCTGGGTTTTGCATGAACAGGCATATGACAGATAGTCCTTGACTTATGACCATAATTGAGCCCAATGTATCTGTTGCTGAGACAGTTCGGTGAGTTTCATCCCATTTTACGACCTTCCTTGCCACGGTCGTTAAGTGAATCACTGTACTTTTTAAGTGACTAACATGGTTCTTAAGTGAATCTGGCTTCCCCCATTGACTCTGCGTGTCAGAAGGGCGAAAAGGGGGATCGCATGACCTCGGGACACTGCTGTCAGCGTTCCAAGTATCATGTAGAATTAAATCAGAGTCCAAGGCAAAACGATCCTTAGAGTTCCAATTTAATAAAGCAGACATCTTAGCACATTGCTGTGGAATCCCAATTCTGGAAATTACATCAGAATACCACCCAGTTAAAAGTTCATGATCTTGTCCCCACACCCACAATCCATCACATGGTCCAATCTTCTTTTTCCATGCTAGCAGCTACGCCCAGCTGCTTCCGATCAGGTGCAGAGGTGCGGAGACAAAAGATAACCTTGAGCTTCTAGAAAGGAATTTTTTATTTTGAAATCAACACATTCTACCCCTTGCTATCCCACCCCCACCCCCCACCTTAATGTGAGTGTGGCAGGCCAAAGATTTTTAAAGGAATCACTGGAGGCCTGACAACTGCAACCGTCATAAATATGAGTCAGTTGCCAGGCATCCAAATTTCGATCACCTGGGTTTGCTGCAACGGTTGTGTGAAAAAACGGTGCTGCTGTGACTTTGAGTAGTCGCTAAACAAATGGTTGTAAGTTCAAGGACTACCTTTATTTGGAGAATGCCAGCAACCCATTCCTCAAGTGTTTTGCAATGCTTCCCAACAGTTTTGTCCAATGGGAAAGTGCCAAGGAGATTGCTTTTGCCAGCTCACTTCCTGCTTTTTTGCCCTTCCTGCCTTCTCCATTGGATGGCATTCTTACAGTATTTGCATCATGCTGTGGTTTCATGGAGTGTGGCAAGCAGCCCCAAGCAGTTTCCACACTGAACTCACCCTACAAATGGTTCCCCTTCCTTGTGGGACCTATGGACTGAGTTGCTTATAGATGATATTGGCACGTGGGTTTGTTTTCAATAAGCTTTTCAGTGAGCACCTAGTGGTATGACAACTGGCAGGATAGAAAATGAAGGAAAAGATAGACCAGTATGTCCTACCCTCTTTTTCTGCTAGATGAAAACATCAAGAGAAAAGAATAAGGGATGAAAGAAGTAAAT
Source organism: Thamnophis sirtalis (assembly GCF_051295495.1). NCBI lineage: Eukaryota > Metazoa > Chordata > Lepidosauria > Squamata > Natricidae > Thamnophis > Thamnophis sirtalis. The sequence continues at coordinate 167,290,245 of NW_028261381.1, read as the reverse complement.
TATCAGCTGGCAAAACGAGAGAGAGAGAGAGAGATTAATGACAGACAGGAAAGTTTACTAAGATCAAAGTAATACAACGCTGTGGAAAACAAGTATAGCACTCACATGTTCTTCTGAGCCAAGATGATGGCGTTTACATCTTCTGAGTTCACCATGCTGAGCACACGGTTGCAGAAGACGCCCGAGGCAGTAGGTTCCATCTTAGACAGACACTGAAATCTGCCAAACATAAGAGAGGGAAGAAAGATACACGATGAGTAAGAAAACTTCCTCTGGGCTTAGAGCGGTATACAACCTCATATGATTTGAGGGGGAAAAGCTTTCTATTATCTATAAGAAAGAAGAAAAGCACCCTCAAAGGAAATAATACCAGTGGGGAACATAAATTATATGGGCGCACATATTTGCTGGTCGTTCCCGACTCTAGGTAGCGGTGCTCATCTCCGTTTCAAAGCCAAATAGCCAACGCTGTCCGAAGACGTCTCCGTGGTCATGTAGCCGGCATGACTAAATGCCGAAGGCAGATGGAACGCTGTTACCTTCCCACCAAAGGTGGTCCTTATTTTTTCTACTTGCATTTTTTACATGCTTTTGAACTGCTAGGTTGGCAGAAGGTGGGACAAGTAATGGGAGCTCACTCTGTTATGCGGCACTAGGGATTTGAAATGCCGAACTGCCAACCTTTCTGATCGACAAGCTCAGCGTCTTAGCCACTGAGCCACCTATGTCCATTACATTGCTTCAAAAGCCGAAGCAGAAAAAGCTTGTCAGGCCTGCCCCAACTAGATCCCTAGGAAAGAAAGACCCACGACTCCATTTGGCTGAAGTGATAGGTTCTTTTACTGAGGGGCAGCAAAAGCAAGGCAAGGTCTGAGTATTCCTCCACAAAGATACAGAGTTTTCCCCTTACTTGTGGCCTTCCCACTTGACTGATCCGTCAGTGTCCAATGGCATCCCGGCTTGATGTTTTGAGAATAGCTTTGATGGTAGGGGGAGGTTTCAGGAGAGGCTTCACATTCTTTCCCAGGTCAGGCATCCTTAAGGTGGTGGAATCTGGCCACTTGGCACCTCTGGTTCCTGTCAATGTCTCCCCTCCCCCCTTACACCCCTCTTCACATCACCCTGTACAACTTCCTTAGCTTCCCCTGCCCCCTCGCTTTGTTTATGGCAGGATGCCAGCAAGCTTAGCGAAGATGGCAGAGCTGACAAGCCTTTTCCCAGATTCTGACTTAATCACCAACTCTTCAAGAACTCACATTTTTTCCCATGCCATAAATAAATGTATTGATGTAGAACCTTGCAGGGAAAATGTCAGTGGGAAAAGTGTGCATTCTTGTCCCTCATCTCTTGCCTTCAAGGGTGAGAAAAGCAAATGCTGCTGTCCAAACTGGTCCACCACACCCATGAGATTTTGTTCCTGTGGCGAATAAGACACTTTAACCTGGTCTAGATGCCAGCTACATAAACTTGATTTCGCATGAAGCATCTTCCTCTGCTCCTCTGCTCTGTGCCCTGCACAGTTGATCCTTTCTACACCTGGATTTTTCTGGTATGGGGTTATGTTCCTAGAATAGGGATCATTTGCTTTACCAGGTTTACAAAATGTCCCACTGGGTGGGGTTCATTCATTTTCCACAACCAGTTAGAACATCAGATCTTTGAAATATTTTCAGTCTCCACAAGCTGTCCTTTTTAAGACCATCCCTCAGTATAGGCATCCTCAAAGGAAATACCAGTGAGGAACATAAAGGTAAAGGTTCCCCTCACATATATGTGCTAGTTGTTCCCGACTCTAGGGGGCAGTACTCATCTCCGTTTCAGAGCCGAAGAGCCAGCACTGTCCGAAGACGTCTCTGTGGTCATGTGGCCATCATGACTAAACGCCGAAGGTGCACGGAACGCTGTTATCTTCCCACCAAAGGTGGTTCTTATTTTTTCTACTTGCACTTTTACATGCTTTTGAATTGCTAGGTTGGCAGAAGCTGGGACAAGTAATGGGAGCTCACTCCGTTATGTGGCACTAGGGATTCAAACCGCTGACTTTTCTCATTGACAAGCTTAGTGTCTTAGCCATTGAGCCACCACGTCCGAAAAACTCGACAGAACAATACGCCAAATTCAGTCTGAACATCTAGCTGTCTGTTCGACCAACCATAATTCATTACATTTATTATACGCCATCCAACTCCCAGCAACTCTGGTTTTTTATTCTTACACTTCAGGAATCTTTGCAATATTCAATTCAAAATCTCCCTTCTTGCAATAAACGATTCTGACCCTATCCCAAACTCTTTAAGGGCAGCGTTTCTCAACTTCAGCCAACTCGATGATGGGCAGGCTTCCAACTCCTAGAATTCCCCAGCGGGGGTGGAGTTGAAGCCCACTTAACTTGTAAGGTTGAGAAACGCTGCCCTTGAACCATGGGAACCAGACCTCCCAGGTGTAGTACAGCTCCACCAATAGGTACAATCCCCAGCCAGCGCTTGTGCAGAGAGTAGGAAGTATAATCCAATTTGCACTTTTTGTAGCAAAATTTGCAATTTGAATCAAGATCTGCAATTTGCACCAACATTTGCAATTTGCACCAACATTTGCAATTTTCAATTTGCACCAAGATGATGGGAATTGTAGTTTACTTTATTATCCAAGTATTACCAGATAGGGGGTAGTAGCTGCTCTCCTGAGTTAGAAGCGAAGTGGCTTCAAGCGGCTCCGCCCCTTTTCCCGCCAGATCCCTCCTCTCCCCCCCCCCTACGCGCAGTTATCCTCTGCCCGGGAGCAGGTGCGACCACGCCTATTGTCCCTACCTGGAGGAGTGGAACCAGCCAACGGATCACATTGTCGGACACTTAAAGGGGATCCGCGGACGGGAGCCGGAGCGAGCGAGGAGGGAGAGACCGGAAAAAAAAGTTTCCCCTCTCTCAAGCCCACCACCGACTGTTAACTCCGGCCATAGACCCAGAGCAGCAAGCTCACTTCCGGGTTGGGCTGGGGATCACGTGACGCGCGACCTCGCTGGCGTCTTGCGTGCCGTACGGAGCGAGGGAGGGCGGGGCGCAGGCGGGGCCCAATTGGCTCCATCGTTCCTCACCGAGTGAGGGCGGGGGAACGAAGGAGCCAGTTCGGCCCCGCCCCCTGCCCCGCCGGCCCCGCCCTTCCTCTCTTTTCATTGGGCGAAACGTTGCCAGCGGGGACCCGCCCCCCCCCAAACACCCACACAGCTGCCTGAATTCTTGAACGGAGAGAGATTGAAAGGCCGGGAGGGGCCCTTTAAAAGAGTGGCAGCGGGAGAAGCGTGCCTCTGGGAATGGGCAGAGTGCATTTCTGCGTAGACAGCAAGGTAGGCACAACTTGGTCTCGGGGTTTTTCTTCCTCGCGATCTCCCCACCCCCCGTCCATCGAGCATGAGCTTGTTACGCATGTGCAGAGCAATAAATCCTGTGCAATAAATTACGGACGCCCATGATTTGGGAATATACAGGACGCAGAATGCATTTCTCGTGAAGCCAGGCAGAAAAGAGGGGAGCTCGGCCTGTGCAGGGCTTCTTGGAAGACTCGTGGGGAGGGGGGGGTGCAGCAAGGTGGCATGCAAGCACGCTATAGTTTCGCTGCAGAGGGCAAGGCAAGCCGCAAGGGTGTTTTTTCCCCGGAATTCAGCAAAGGGTCTTTTTCTCTTACCAGATAGCAGGACAGGACGCGTAGAATTAGAAATATGCACAGGGCATGCTTTGTATGCAGTAAACATAGCTGCTTTTGTTTGCAGGGTTTCTGGGCATGTACAGAAAGTAGGCTTGCTCCTCTGGCAGCAAGATGGCTGTGTCTCTCCTGCAGATCCTTGCAATTGTGTTCCACCAGCAGTTGGAGCTGCAGCGGGCCTGACTGTGTTTACTCAAACCAAGGCTTGTTTTCCAAATAATAAAAAAGTATCTGTTGAAGATCTGGTAGGTGTGCGTGTAAGGATGTCCAGTAGATTTTTTTTCTATCAGGAATCTTCTATCAAATCTTGCAACAGGAGTCGTGCATTAGATATAGTCGGCTGTGGTTTGGTGAACCAATAAAGGAGAATGTTTGAAATAAGGGTCCTTTCTTGCATATGTTTCATTACCCAAAGTAGATAACATCAGGTTGGCAGGATCTGATCTGGGTTAGTAACCCGGGGCCAGAGAGCTTTTGTCTTCCCAGCTTTTGGACTCCTCCTGGAGCCTAATTGCTAGCTAGAGAGAAGTTCCCTGAAGGTGGGCTTCATCTCTGAAAGCTCAGGAAACAAAACCTCTGGATCCAGATCGGATCCTGCAACATTATCCTTGCTGGCCTTAGTTTGTGATCCTCAGGTTTGGATAACAGGACGCTAAGCCATATGTACAATCAAACTGCATTGTGACAGATGTGTCACGCACACAGATGTGTAAATCCAGCTACCCCGTCATTATTTATTACCTTCAACAAACCCTCCTCTCACTATCTCCTTTAAAAAGAGCCTTCTTACTGATGATGCCTAGTTCTGGAATGTTCTCCCTAAACACATTTGCTTGGTGACTAATTCATTGCCTTTCCAGTGAGAAGACTGTTTATTTTCCTGAGTTTTTCAAATGCAATGTTTATTTCACTGGTTTTATTATGCCACTATTAAAAATCCTAGTTTTAAGGGAGATTGGGTGGGGGTGAGAGGGTTGGTGTCTATATGTGCTTTCATTTCAACTTTTATTATTTTTGCAATCCTTTCCTAGGAATATCACTGAAGTATATCCTAGAAATATTGAAGTTATAAACATGCTTACAATAAATAAATATAGTGAAATTCAGAGTCCCCCTTTTCTATTACGGCAGTAATCATTTACAGTTTTGTGACATTTCTCTTCCCACATGAGAGTAAAGTTACTATTTGATAGTATTTGATCATTTCCAAATGCTTGTTTTGGGCCAACAAATTCATGTATGTATTTCTAAATTTACACAGTGAGAATAGGCATAGAGTTGGACAGTTGGACAATAATAACTGTTAACAGTTAATGCTTAACATTGTGCTGACTAATCCTGAGTGTGTATCTGGAAGACTGGCTAGGTGCTAAAATATTTCTTTTCAAGAGCAGAACAAGTTAATCTTGTCAAGTATAATTCCCTAAAGGCATGAAAACAATCTCCCCTCTCTCCAAGTAGTTATCCTTGAAAGTAAGATATCTCTGGGAAGACTCCATTGTGAGTCATTGGTAGCAATTTAAAATAAAGATTGGGTTGCTGGAGATATTTAGAGTCTAATGTGGAATTATGTGATTTATTATTTTTTTCCCCACTGTATATGAGATTTTCCCCATTGTTTTGAAAGTTAATTATTAAAGGCATCTTTGGTTTAGGATATAATTTCTTTCATCCAGAAAAGACTGGTTTCTCTACCTTCTCTTTTCTTTTTCCAACATGGAGTCTTTCTGCCTTCCCTATTTGTCCAGATTTGGCTAGAATTCATGATGATGCCTTCACAGCAGCCCTGTAAGGTAGGAGGATAGGACCATTCTATCAGATCCAGCAGGAGAGGTATGTTAGGGATATTGCCTAGTAAGGAATATCATTTGATGAAGCCCAAGAAGAAACGGTGGTCTGCTGTGGCACCCCTCCTTTAGAACATCATTCACCCAGAACTTAGATTGGTTCCTATCCTTTTGGGCTTTAAGAAGGGCCTGAAAACATGGCTGTGCCATGATGCTTGAGGTCTGGTAATAGTAGTCAGACATGATGTTCTATTATATTAAATGGGTCCATTGTCTTTTATTTGCCTGCTAACTCTGCTTATGTTTTGTGTTTAATAATGGTTTTAATAGAGCTATATGATGTTTTTTATTTATATTTGTATTGTACTCTCTCATTTTTAATCACTGTGAGCTTCTCAGAGCCACATTTCACTATTAATAACAGAATATTGTTGGAAGGGACCTTGGAGGTCTTCTAGTCCAATCCCCTGCTCAAGCAGGAAACCTTATACCATTGCAGACAAGTGACTGTCCAGTCTCTTCTTAAAAGCCTCCAGTAATGGAGTACCCACAACTCCCGAAGGCAAGCTGTTCCATTGGTTAATTGTTCTGTTAGGAAATTTCTCCTTAGTTCTAAGTTAGATTAGTTTCCACCCATTGCTTCTTATCCTGCCTTCAGGTGGTTTGGAGAATAGGTTGTCCCCCTCTTCTTTGAGGCAACCCCTGAGATTTTGGAACACTGCTATCATGTCACCCTTAATCCTTCTTTTCATTAGTCATACCCAAATCCTGCAACTATTTCTCCGTATGTTTTAGCCTCCATGTGAGATGGGTGGCTATATAAATTTAATAAATAAGTTATACATTCCTACAGTTCATGTAGTTTTCAGAAGACCTAAAGCTGCATCTGTGGCAGCTCCGGCCCTTTGGAACGAGCTCCCCGCAGAGATTCGGACCCTCACCTCTCTCCAGGCCTTCCAAAAAGCCGTTAAAACCTGGCTATGTCGGCAGGCCTGGGGTCGATGAGTTCCCTTCCCCTCTCAAATTGTGTGGCTGTTGGTTGTTTTAAATGCCCTGTATTTTTTTTGTTGTAGTTTTTGTATTTCCCTTCCCCTCTTGGGTTTGTGTGCCGCCCTGAGTCCCGCTGGGAATAGGGCGGCATATAAATAAAATGAACCTCGAACCTCGAACCTAAAAAGTAAATAAATCCATCCCTGCCCTTCGTTGTCCTTTCTCCTTTGCATTTCCTAAAACTCTTAAAATTGTAAGTTGAGTGGCTCTGACTGATTTTACAATAGTTCAGTGTTTCTTCTGCCCGGGGAACATAATCATAGTGGCTTTTGAAGTGATGACGATAGACACCCTTGTAAATAAAACAAAAATGCATTTAGATCAGAAACGAAAAAAGGCTATATTACACATCCCAGCTTAGTAATACTCAAATCAAAGATGGAAACAAAACATTGAACCCGGAGCTTAAAAGTAGCAAATGCTTTAGCAAATTTCCCCCACCACCACCACCACCACTTCTTCTCATGCTTTGATCTGACCAAGGTAGGATTCTGATAAAATAATGAACTTTCCCCTAAAATTTCCGACTTTTTTTCTCTGCCCGTTCCTGTCCCTTTAATAGGCGTAGGTGGCAGAAGGAATGGGAGGCTGTGACTTTCAGCCTTTGAGTAACAGCTGGGAAGGCCAATAGCATTGATTTCCTGTGGGCACTGGAGGCACTCTGGGGAACTGAAGGGGTGGGGCCTAAATTGGATAATTCCTGAGCCCAGGTGAGTGTATTGAAAGGGGGGGGCAGAGAGAGAGGGGGGGAGAAATGCTATAAGAACATAATTAATGCAGAGCTTGGGTGGAGGTTGCAAATGGCATTAGCAGCTGCTTAGATTTTGCGAACTGTGAAAACTGGTCCTGTTTTCCTCCCCCCCACTTTCAGTTTTAAACTTTCAGATCATTTCAGGGTGGTGAGAGGGGTAAGGTTGATTTTCTTAAGTTGAAACCATCTTTAACCATCTTTCTATGCATTTTGGAGACAGGCAGAGAAGGGGGAAAAGACCTTCGAGGCTGGCAGTAGGCATGCATTATTTTAACTTTTCCCTCCTTTGGGTTATCAGGTTAAAATCGAAACAACAAAAGTGTGTGGGTTGTTATTTATGGCCAGTCCCTGTTGTTTCCCCTCTGCTTCCTTCCCCCCTCTCCAGAAGCTTTTTTTTTTTTTTAATCGTACTGATGTTCCTTCCTTTCTCTTTTCTTTGGCGTGAGAGCCTGGCCTTTTCTCCCTCCATACATTGATTGTTAAGACAAACAAACGCCAGTATTGTGGTGTGGCTGCTTGGGGTGGACAAATTAGTTGGTGTAGCTGTAGCTGCAAAGCTCAGTTTCCCCATGTTTGAAGAGGATTTGAAGAGATTCTTAGTTGTTTTGCCCCCCTCCCCACCCCCCAAAAATCAGCCAGATAAGCACCTTTTCTAACTTCCAAGTTTGTATTCAAAGGCATCCTCTGTTATGAGCTCCCTTCTTCAGACGTAGGTCATGAAAGCCAATATTTTTAATACAAGGTGCCAGTTGGATAAAATGGTGTTGGAAGAAATGTCCTTCTGGGTTCAGCTCCAAGTGGGGAAAAATGACACTGGAGACATGGAGGCTGCTTGGAAAGATGGTTTTAATGGTGGACAGGATCACGTGGCTTGAACTCCTGAACAGAAAAGGGGGATCACATGCTTCCAGATGTTGGTTGAAGAAGAAAAGAGACCGAGATGCTGAAAGTTCCTGGTTTTATGCTCTCTCTGGTTTTGAACTTGTATTCTGATTGGTTGTCAGACTCCCATGGGGCCATGCAGGGGCAACTCTTTAGGCTGCCTTGAGCCCACGTTTGGTTGAGCCTTGCTTCTTCCCAGGTGTCCTGTGGTGAGATGTGTAAAGGGCTAATACGATCATGCCTTAATCCCATCATCCTGGAGTTGAAGGGGGTATCTTTGTTATGTAGAATAGACTGGCCCAGGCTTTTTTTAAAATGGCCCATTGACAAAGGTGGGGGCTGTTAAGAGTGAGCCTGTTTCCTGCCTAAAAACATGTTTCTCCATTTCTGATCCAGGGAAATATAATATTCTGCCCTTTCAATATTTCCCAGGATATTTCATTTTTCTAGGAGAGGGGTGGGTTTTTAACTTCCTGTAATGGTATTACACTTCTAGCTTTTGTCCCATCCTCTAACATGGCTGTCCTACAGTGTACAACAAGAAACGCGGGGGTGTTTGAGGCTGCAGCAGTTTTAATACTTGTAGCCTTCGACTTGCAACCACAATCGAGTCCAAAATTTCTGTTGCTAAGCAAGACGGATGTTAAGTGAGTTTTGCCTTATTTTGCGGCTTTTCTTGCCACCGTTGTTGAGGGAACCACTGTAGTTGTTAAGTTAGTAACACAGTTGTTAAGTGAATCAGCCATCCCCATTAACTTTGCTCGTCCGAAGGTCGTAAAAGGGGATCCCATGGCCCCTGGACACTACAATCGTCATAAATACGAGCCAGGTGTTGGCATCTGAATTTTATTCAAGCGACCATGGGGAGGCCGCAATGGCTGTAAGAGTGAAAAACGGTTATAAGTCACTTTTTTCAGTACTGCTGTAACTTTGAGCATTCGCTAAACAAGTGGTTGTAAGTCGAGAACTACCTAACACTATTGGTATTACAGATTTTGATTTCCATGAGACTTTTCAATGCTGAATTTGCAGCCCTTCAGATTATTTTGCTGCCGTGTGGCCTCTGGCATGACCCCACTTCCTGTGGGGATTTAATGTTAGCTAGTGCACCCTAGTTTATAGATTTGTGCAACTTTTTACTTAAGACTCGAAGAGGCTTGGATTCATGAGGATTTACTTCACAGTCAATCGGCATCTGGATTTAGCTCTTAACCCATTGTGCGCTTCGTGTAATACATAAGTATGCATATAGAATTAAAAAAATAATTGTTGTTGTTAGAAATTGTGTCCGATCCATTGCGACCCCATGGACAACGTTCCTACAGGCCTTCCTGTCCTCTGCCATCCTTTGGGGTCTATTTAAGCTCAGGCCGATTGCTTCAGTGACTCCATCCAGCCACCTCATTCTCTTCTTCTTTTGCCCTCAATCTTTCCCACCATTAGGCTCTTCTCCAGTGAGTCCTTCCTTCTCATTCGGTGGCCAAAGTATTTGAGTTTCCTCTTCAGGATCTGGCCTCCTAAAGAGCAATCAGGGTTGATCTCTAGGACTGACCGGTTGGATTGCCTTGCAGTCCAAGGGCCTGGCAGGAGTCTTCTCCAGCACCAGAGTTCAAAGGCCTCCATTCTTTGGTGCTCAGCCTTTCTTATGGTGCAACCTTTACAGCCATCCATTGCAACTGGGAAAACCATAGCCTTGACTACACACACTTTTGTTGTCAGGGTGTTGTCTCTGCTTTTTAGTATTTTTTAAAAACCTTTTTTTAGTTTTTGCCCTAGCTTTCCTCCCCAGGAGCAAGCGTCTTTTAATTTCTTGGCTGCAGTCCCCATCTGCGGTGATCTTGGAGCCCAGGAAAACAAAATATGTCACTACCTCCATCTCTGTCCCCATCGATTTGCCAGGAATTGCGAGGGCCGGAGGCCATGATCTTAGTTAAAGCTGAAGCTGGGGGAAAAAAATAGGATCATATTAAATAACAAGGAAAAATGTAACTGAGCCAGTGAGAGTATACAAAGTGCTAATTCGTACAATACAAGGCGAGTTAGTGAAATTGGTCCCTTTGTTTAAAAATTTACAACTATAGTCTCAGAAGTGCAGAGATGGCAAATTGTAGTTCTTAATGTGAAACGTCTATGGAAATTCTCAATTATCCAGGTCATGGTTGTCCCATGGGTGCTTTTTCAAAAGGCAACTGGACTTTCTTGTTGTTGTTTTTCTCTTTGAAAACATTTTGCTTTTCATCCAAGAAGGTTCTTCAGTTCTAACTCAAGGTGAAAGGAGGGAAGAATTATTATATAGATGGGGTGTGTGTGTGATCATATTAGTTTTTTACAATAGTTCCGTGCTGATTAACTTTACATGCGGTAGATTTCATAGTCAAGGATCTGTTGGGATAAGCCAGGCTGTTATCCAAAACAATTTGTCTGTGTTTTATCTGCCATCCTTCATAACCCTTGACCACAATGAGGAACTAAGTTCCAACACATATGAAGGCCAGCAAGATAGGGAGAGGGAACATATTGGTTAGATGAGACCATTTTGCGAGTTTCTCCATGGCAGAAAATTGGGTTTAACTGAAGTTTTTTCTTGATTGTAGTTCAGTGGCGATGCCTTCCATGCATTTTTTTAAAATGTGATAGTTTCCACTGCTTTTGTTGGCGCCCCAAAGAGTCCTTAAAATCAGGTGACATTCTTCTGCCTTTCAAAACCATTTCGTAAGTTGCTAGTCCACATGATACTGCAGTTATGTCATGTGCTGGATTAAAATCTTTCTCCTTTCCCGGAAAATGATGCTCATCACAAATGAAAAGCAACTTACCATCTTACTTGTTTTTTTTCTCTCTCCTTTGCCTAGAAAAAAATGCAGGACCTGTCTGGCAGGTTTTAATCTGTTCTTGAGCAATTAGCTCTGTTGTTTCTCGTATTAATTATTCCTCACAACTTGCTGGTCGGGGATGAGCCAGTAATAATTGCATAAATAAAGCCAACCATTAGATGTTAAAATAGGCTTCCATAAAACCAATAAGTCTGTAATGTTTGTCCATTTGTCCTTATTGTGTGTTTTGGGGTTTAAACAGGGTGGTTTTATAGAGCTGTAATTGGTGCCAAGGAGTCCCTTGTCTTTTTCTCTGTCTCCAGTCACCTGTTATTTGGAATTTAGAAACCTTGATTGTCAAAACCAAAGTATTTTGTGGCTATTGATACATCTCTCCTAAGCCACATAGTTATTGCACTATGACTGAGTCTTGCAGCAGGGAGTTCCATAAGCTTAATGACACGTTGTGGAAGCACTTCCTGTTGTTTGCAACCTGAATCCTGTTGACACTGAAGTTTTCATGGCCGAGGAGATGGAGGAATAGCTTGGAGGATTTCTCACTGGGGTAAGCTGGAAGGAATCTCTGTATTTGTGTCTGAATGTAGATTTCAAAGGAATAGATACGTGTCTCAGGGTGGAGTTGTTGAGCTAGTGATAAGTCTCATCCCTGGGAATTTATTTAGTAGCCATGTAACCTGCCTTTCATACAGGAGCTCAAGGCAGCATACGTTGTATGCTCCCTCCTACTTTTACCCACAACGACCCTGTGAAGTAGGTTCGGGTGAGTTAATAAATGGGCCAGAGTTTCAGTGGCTGGGAGGGGTGGATTTCAGTGTAGTTCTCCCCAATACATCCCAATGCAGTGTCGGGCAATATATGGAATATTAAATTATGTTAAATTAATATGACGAACTGAAACACGTCTTCATGGGAATCTCGGTTTGTGGTGCTGGAAACTCTGCTTTGTGTTGGCTAGAAATATAAGTTCCACTTTCTTCTCAAAACTTGCTTTCTCTTAGCCTAGCCTACCCTGCAGTGCCATTTTGAATTAATACTTAAAATGAGGACAAGGTGCACTCCCTTTCCTCCAGACTCAGGGCACAAATGACAAAGATCTCATAAATGTAAAAACTACAGATATTTTTCAACTTGTTAAACCAGTTGTTGGCAAAGATTCTGCTCCATCTATATAGATCTGTTTCCCCAGAGATAGGATTGTTGACTAGTGGTGATTTTCAAATTCTCACATATTTGAAGCTAAGTTGCAAGGATTTTGGTGACCATATTCCCTACTGGTGAGAAGTTAAATGAGGACCTCAGCCTTTTAAAATTCATTTTAGACCCTCTTCTTAAAGTTGATTTCAGACTATATAGTTGGAAGAACAGCATGCTAAGAAGATGGATGGTGAACGTCGTGATTTGATGTTTTTTAAAATGGCTTTATTGAATATCTTGATTCCAGAAGAAAAACCGGAAAAGTGGATATGGTTTTTCAAACTTAGAGTTATTGTATATAACTGCAACAAAGATGGCCTCTTCATCTTGTTTTTATCTCCTAGCATCAATGCTCGTGGTCTGAAATGTGAGGGGAAAATCTTGTATTTCATGAATCTGAAACTTGAAATGTTTCAGACGGGGTAACGATTCCCTATTGCAGTGATGGCAAACCTTTTCGCCACCGAGTGCCCAATCAGGAACGTGTGTGCATGTGCATACAAATGTGTGCGCCAGAGACCCGAAGACCAACTGCTGGCGCACGCATGCCTGTTTTTTGGTGCCATTTTTCAGGCCAACAATGCCCCAAAAAACGTCCTGGAAAATGGTCTGTTTTGGGGAGCATTTTCAAGCCGTTTTCCGGTGCTCCAGTGCCCACAAAGTCCAGCTGGCGACAGCGCCCACGCCCACAGAGAGGGCTCTGCGTGCCAGCTCTGGCACACGTGCCTGCCACAGGTTCTCCATCACGGCTCTATTGGGTTTAGAGAACATCCTGGAGTTGTATAGGTAGTCCTTGACTTATCAACATTTGACTTTAGAGTGGACCTATCACAGGGATACTTATGACCCAGACTCAAAAGTTCCAACAGATGGAAGGGGGGGTCTCCCCCTCACAGTCACGTGACTGAACCTTGGGTGCTCACCCACCAGGCCACATTTACAGCTCCTTGGAGTGCCCTGTGGGTATACGGCTGCGTTTTACAAAGGTTTTGCTGAAAACCGGAAGTTACTTCTGATTTTCAGCAAAACTGCACCTATAGCAAACCATTGGTTCCCCTTAACGACCGCAGTGCTTGCTTTAACAACTACCAGAAAACAAAGTTTGTAGAATTGGGTACCGTAGGTCCCATTTTACGAAGATCATGCTTTTGACAGGCAAGGCTCCATGATTATAAATTGAAGACTACAACTATACTGAACACATCTGTAAAACACACACACACACATCTGGGTTGGGGAAGTTGTTTTTCCAGTGCCCCAAGTTAGGAAATTTCTCCCAAAAATATTTCTCTGGTGGAAAATCATTTCCCTTGAAGGAATTCTCAGTTTTACAAAATTGGTGCTACAGCACAGCAGCTGGAATGGATGTTATTCTCTTCTAGGCAACTGAGACTAACTTTTTTCAGATCTTCCCTAAAAAAAGTGAGATTCCTAACCTGCTCAGTGTTTCAATCTGAAATGAGCATGTTGGTATTTCAGCACCTTTGTTTACTTGCCCAAATGAACTTTGAGTTCCTTTAAATTTAATATTTATATATGTAAATAGCAATAGCATTTCAGTCTTAGACTTATATACCACTTTACAGTGCTTTACAGCCCTCTTTAAGCGGTTTACAGAGTCAGCATATTGCCCCTCAACCATTTGGGTCTTCATTTTATCGACCATGGAAGGATGGAAGGCTGAGCCAACCTTGATTTATAAGTAAAGCATTAATTCTGTACAGGTTTAACAAGCAAGCTTTTCTGAATTCATCTTATGTTTTTGGATAGATACTCCTAGGACCATATTATAAGCTGGCATTTCAGTTCACCTGACTTCGCTTATTGACTGGGTTTTTCAAACTTTAAGATGGGTAGACCAACTCCCAGAATTCATGCCAGCTGGGGAATTCTGGGAGTTGAAGTCCACATACCTTATAAATGTTGCCAAGATTGAGAAAAAAAAACACTGAAATAGGCCCATTGCAATGATATAAAATTGTATTTAAAATTCATATAAAATAATGTAAAATTCACACAGTTGGGGACATGTGTACATATATGAAACACTGAAATATAAGCCAAGTAAACATAACTTTGTCAAATCTCTGTTCGGGTCATGGAATCTTTTGCGGTTTTCTGGGCTTTTGTCATTTATTCTGTCTTATTTGGTATTTAGAATGGATGAAATATGTGCAAAATACTTTGGTCGAAAACACCCCATACAAACTAACTGGTAACAGATTTGGAGTTCAGAGGAGTTGCTGAGGTCACTGTAATTTCAACTCCCTCGGGATAAACGTAGGATGTTTATTTTTCCCTAGAGTGAAGCGGGAGAAAGCAAGAGAAAATATATTGCATTAGTACCGCTTCTGCGGCAGTATACAATGTTGTTTCTGTTGTTAGCAATTTCAATATCTCTAACTATTTGAAGTTTGAAACCAGGATTCGATTTTAATCATTTATTTGGATGCACCAGCAATTATCAAATTGGTTCAGATTTTAAGGAATGTTTGCTCAATCTCTATAAAGCCCTACATGGCATCGGACCTGGGTACCTGAGAGACCGCCTCCTGCCGATTACCTCCCATAGACCGATTAGATCTCACAGGTTAGGTCTCCTCCGGATTCCATCCGCCAGCCAATGTCGGCTGGCGACCCCCCGGGGGAGAGCCTTCTCTGTTGCAGCTCCAGCCCTCTGGAATGATCTCCCTGTCGAGATCCGGACCCTTATGACCCTCCCGGCTTTCCGCAAAGCCACTAAGTTCTGGCTGCTCCAGCAGGCCGGGGGGCCTGTGAAACATCCAGCCCCGCGGAAATTGTGAATGTTGCGGTTTTGTTTTTAAAGTGTTGTCTCTGTCTAGTCTTCCCCCTTCCCTTGTCTATTGTGAGCCGCCTGGAGTCCTTCGGGAGTGGGCGGCATACAAGACAAATAAATACAAATACAAAATACAAATACTACATTTTTACATAGGTTTTAAAGCTATGAATTGCCTGTCTCCTTTCCTTTCCTCGCCTCTCTTCTCCTTTCTTTCCCTTCCTTCCTTTCTCCCCCTTCCTTTCTTTTCCTTCCATCCTTTTTCTTCTTTCCTTCCTTCCTTCCTTCCTCTCCACTTCACTTCCTCCCTCCCTCCCTTCCTCTCTTCTTCCCTCCCATCTATACTTTGATAGCTATAAAGCGGTAAAAAGGATATTAAAACCAGAAGCAAGATCATGCTATAGAAGCACATGGGCGATGACTGTAAGCATTACCTCCCATTGGCCTCTCTTTTGTGACAGCTTTCAGATTGCAAACATTTGTGTTCTTATCGTTATTTTATATAGGACCACACTTTACTCATGTATGCAGAAATACAGTAACATATTATGCTGTTGCTGTGCTCTTTGTTCACACCATAGAGTGTTCAGTTTGTTACCTCACATCCATGGGCCAAATAGCACATCGGAAAGATACTTGTAATGGAATTTGGGTCATGGCAGGGATGAGTAGCTTGCCAAAGGAGTTCCTTAGCTTGTGGAACTCCAGATCACAAGATGTGCCAATTCATACGATTTGTAATAGTTACCTGTTCTGACCCCCATCGTCCCACACCAACACACACTCAGAGCCAAAGATAAGTTACGGCATTTAATTAACAGACAGACAGGTCCTTGGCAGCAAACCAGCACAGACAAGCTTGGGCAGCAATCCAGCACAGATAAGCCCTGGCAGCAATCCAGCCTGCCAAGCTCACCATAATGTTCTCCAACGTTAGTTCCTGTGTTGACTTCTGCAAGAGGGGCGTATGCACAAGCAGTCCTTTTATAGTCTGGAGAGGAGCCTAATGACCACTAGCTGAGTGCAATTACCTCCTGTAACTGCACAACTGTTCCTGACGCCTATTAACTCTTCGGTGCCGGGCATCCAGGAATAACTCACTGCTGGCGTCCGGCTCTCTCTCCCTTGTCTCCTCCCCAATGGTCCAAGGCTCAGGTGCCTCCTGGTGGCCAACCAGCCTCTCTGCGCCCTGCTCAGAATCGGAACCCTGTCCAGGGTCCTTCAGAGCCAACTCATAGGGCCCTTTGCTGTCGGAGTCTGGTGGCAGCTCCAACAGCTCCTGCTGGGCCACAACAGTTACCTTGAGGTAAAATGGGTGGCCTATAAATGTAATTAATTAATTAATACGGATGAGTGAATTTCACAACAGGAGATACAGTAAATGCATTGTTAGCAATCAACATAATGGCTGCATGACTCTGTATCATTCTGTCTGCTGGAGAACAACTCCATGCGAAGGTGGATTTCCCTTATCTCTGGGGCCAGGCGAGTTTTTGGGTAGCTGATCACATTTTATGAAATTCCTCTCTATCTGAGGGTTGTCAGATACACACAGACACACACAATTTTCGGTTGCAGAGCAAATGTTGCCTTTTCTTCCCATATCTTTAACTAGTTTAATTGGTTTCCTGAGTGATTTTCACCCTTTTGAATTAATGTTTTAATTAATAGCATTAGTATTTTTAAATCTTCTCATTGAATTTTCATTGTTCATTAAATGAACACATTTTTTTTGTTAGTTGTGTACTTGGATGCTTCTTTTTGGGGGGAGGGGGGGGAGGGAGAAGGAAGAAAAAAATATTTTATATAAAATAAAAATTTTCTGCAGTGTAGATTCCCTGAAACTTGAAAGAGGATGTTGAGCTGACAATCCAGTAGAACTATTCTTCATTGAGGGTCCTTTTAGAAAATTCTGAATAGCTATTGGCATTTGTATTTTATTTCTTTCATAAATAAAGGAAAGATTGATAGAAGAGAATATTCGTAGCTCAGGATCGGAACTGTGGGGTTTTGGTG
Source organism: Thamnophis sirtalis (assembly GCF_051295495.1). NCBI lineage: Eukaryota > Metazoa > Chordata > Lepidosauria > Squamata > Natricidae > Thamnophis > Thamnophis sirtalis. Next base: position 167,273,238 of record NW_028261381.1, on the reverse strand, counting down.
CTCTCTGAGCTTGGGGGTTTTCTTGCAGATATTTCATTACCAAACTAGGTATACCATCAGCACACTGATGATGTCACCTAGTTTGGTAATGAAACGGTTTGCAAGAAAACAAGCTTAGAAAGCACCAAGGACCCCAGAAGGCTGTGGAATTATCCACGCCTGTTAAGAATGGGAAGTGGATTTCCTGGAACTGGAGCAAAGAATCAAAAAACTCAGCCAAGTGTCCTCAATAGAATAGGGATGGGATAGGATAGAATAGAATAGAATAGAAGAATTGGAAGGGACATTGGAGGTCTTCTAGTCCAACCCCCTGCTTAGGCAGGAAACCCTACACCACTACAGACAAATGGTTATCCAACATCTTCTTAAAACATTCCAGTGTTGGAGCATTCACAACTTCCAGTTGTTCCATTGCTTAATTTTTCTGTCAGGAAATTTCTCCTCAGTTCTAAGTTGCTTCTCTCCTTGATTAGTTTCCACCCATTGCTTCTTGTTCTGCCCTCAGGTGCCCTGGAGAATAGTTTGACTCCCTCTTCTTTGTGGCAAATATCTCCCTGAGATATTGGAAGACTGCTATCATGTCTCCCCTAGTCCTTCTTTTCATTAAACTAGACATACTCCGTTCCTGCAACCGTTCTTCCTATGTTTTAGGCCCCAGTCCCCTAATTGTTGCTCTTCTCTGCACTCTTTCTAGAGTTTCCACATCTTTTCTACATCATGGTGACCAAAACTGAATGCCGTATTCCAAGTGTGGCCTTACCAAGGCATTATAAAGTGGCATTAACACTTCACGTGATCTTGATTCTATCCCTCTGTTCATGCAGCCTAGAACTGTGTTGGCTATTTTGGCAGCTGCTGCACACGGCTGGCTCCTATTTAAATGGTTGTCCACTAGGGCTCCCAAGATCCCTCTCACAGTTACTGTTATTGAGCAAGGTATCACTTATACTGTACCTGTGCATTTTGTTTTTCTTGCCTAAATGTCGAACCTTACTCTTGACCTCTTTCTCTGCCCCGCCTTCTTGCAGCTCAGCTGATCAGAAGCGCAGCGGCGCCATGGCTTCTGGAGGGGAAGACCTGGACGACTGGGCGGGCACCAGTCTCGTCGACTTGACCTCATCTGAACTGGCGTCCACCCAGGGTTCCATGATTGACAACGGGGAAGATTTTGAAGTCCTGGATAGTACAGACGACGGGGATTTAAGTGGTCTCCCACCACTGGAGGATGTCCCAACCAGCTCTGCCAAAAAAGACAACCAAGAAGCGAAAGTGGAACATCCCTCTAAGGAAGAGTCAGAGGAGAGCCAGGAATGGCTTGATGTTTTAGGTGGTTACCATAGCTTTTGTCCCCTTCTCTGCTGCTTTTCTAGTCCCCCATGTTCCTCTGGGAGGGGCCATTCACTGTCCACCTGTGGCCTTACTCCCAAGTCGACCCCTGTTCTTTAGCTGTTCCCTTCGTCTGGCAACTCTGCGCATGCGCACAGTGGGAACAGGCTCCAGCTGTTTGTCTGCCTCACTGATCTCTGACTCCGAAGGCAGCTCATAACTGTCAGACGGCCCTGGACCCATCTCTTCCTCCGACACAGAGCCCTCATCAGAGCCTTCCCCAGACTCCAGGACTGGCCCATGTTCCTTCCCAACCTCCTCACTGTCCTAATCTGCTGCCACCTCCACTGGCAGACCACAACAGGTCTTAGTTCGGGTTGTAAGTCAAGAACTATCTGTACCTCTAAGTTGAGGATTCTAACAAGTTACTCTTCTCTCAATCTCATCTCCAGGGAATGGCTTACTGAAGAAGAAAGTCCTCTTACCAGGGCAAGGCCAGGAGACCCGGCCATTCAGGGGCCAGGATGTGACCATCCGGTTTAAAGCAATGCTGGAGGATGGGACAGTGGTGGAGGAAAACCCCAGACTCACCTTCACGCTGGGGGATTTTGATGGCATCCAGGTGCGTGTCTGCCTGGGGAAAAAATGGGGACTAGAAACTTATTTCCCTGTGGAGTAGATATTTAAAGGGGGTCAGCAGTTAAACATGCTTAGCTTGCCAGCTGCAAAGCAGGCAGCCGAGGTTCGAGACCTGAGTGCTATGTGACAGGGTGAGCTCCTGTTCCTTGCCCCAGCTCCTGCCCACCTAGCAGTTCGAAAACATGCAAATGTGAGTAGATATATAGGTAGCGCTTTGGTGGGAAGGTACCGTGTTTCCACGAAAATAAGACAGGATCTTATTTTCTTTTGATTCCCCCCCCCCCCCAAAAAAAATAAGTGTTTGACCTTATTTTTGGGGAAGTCTTATTATTTTTGAGGTGCAGGAGGGAGCAAGTGTGGTCACCTGCTGTGTTGCAATATTTTCGGGGAGGGCTTATTTGCGCATGCGCTCAAAGGCCCGATTGGGTTTATTATCCAGGGAGGTCTTATTTGGGGGGAAATTATACGCCTTGGAGTATAATTCTGCTGGCCACATGACCATGGGAAGGGTCTTCATACAATGTTGACTTCCTCGTCTAAGAAACAGACATGAGCCCTGCCCTCTGGAGATTTTCATGATGTGGATTGGGAAAACCTTTTTACCTTTAGATATTTAAAGGCAAGCCGGAGAGAATGGAAGGTTGGAATCACTTTTCTTATATTGGTTTGGAAAAGTTAACCATCCTCCGCACTTTTACTATATAGCCTTTAATTGAAGGACTGCAGCTCCATCCATAGGGATTCTGGGAAGATTCCTTTTGAGAATAAATTGGTAGCTGATGTCCTGAATTGTTATAAGCAGCAAATAAACAGGAACCAAGGGAATACATCTAACAGGGTGATAGATACTGTAAGCACCAAGTCAACCCTGGCAACTTTTAAGATGCGTGGACTTCAACTCCCAGAATTCCCCAATCAGCCATGCTGGTTGGGGAATTCTGGGAGTTGAAGACCACACGTTTCCAATGTGTGAAAGTTGGGAATCACTGTTCAAATGGGATGTCTGAATGACTATTTGTCTTCTCCGCACACCCTCCTTGCTCCCCAAATAATTTTCCTTTTCTGCCCTCTTCCTCTTCACAGGCCCTGGATCTCTGTGTGCAGCTGATGGACATGGGGGAGACAGCGCTCATCACTTCAGATGGGAATTACTGCTTCGGCCCACTGGGGAGGTACATGAGGAAGTGGACAGAAGCTGGGCTGTTGGCAAGAATGGGGTGTTTTAGCAGCTAGCTACAGGGAGTATCTATTTGGAGGAAGTCTCTCTGAATTATAGAGCCGAGGTGGCGCAGCGGTTAAATGCAACACTGCAGGCTACTTCAGCTGACTGCAGTTCTGCAGTTCGGCTGTTCAAATCTCACCGGCTCAGGGTTGACTCGGCCTTCCATCCTTCCGAGGTGGGTAAAATGAGGACCTGGATTGTTGTTGGGGGCAATATGCTGACTGTAAACCGCTTAGAGAGGGCTGAAAGCCCTATGAAGCGGTATATAAGTCTAACTGCTATTGCTATTGCTAATTTCCAGCTGGCAGACAGAAAATCCAGAAAAAGTTATTGCTCCTTAAACAATAATGTGTGTGGGGGGGGGGGGTTGTTAGCTAAAAGTTGGGCTAGGTGGATCTCTGATCCACTTGTGCTGTTCTAAAGAGGATTAAATAGATCTTCTGCTTACCACCTTATGCGTAGAAACAGCCCACTTCAGAAAACAGGATCATTAAGAGGCAACAGAGGGTGGAGTCTTCGGACTCTACCTGTGGAACGTCCTGGGGGTATTTTGTTGGACCCAGGTTCTTAGTAACAATCCTTTCGACTTAACCTAGCCCATAATAAAGAGCCGAGGTGGCGCAGTGGTTAAATGCAGCACTGCAGGCTACTTCAGCTGACTGTAGTTCTGCAGTTCGGCTGTTTAAATCTCACCGTCTCAGGGTTGACGCAGCCTTCCATCCTTCCGAGGTGGGTAAAATGAGGACCCGGATTGTTGTTGCGGGAGATATACTGACTCTGTAAACCGCATAGAGAGGGCTGAAAGCCCTATGAAGCGGTATATAAGTCTAACTGCTATTGCTATTGCTATAATACTTGGATCAGTCCAGCCACGAAGGTCAGAAATGGAGTTTCTGCTTCAGCAATTGACCTGTGAAGTATTGGGAAGAAATAGCAACAGCACACAGACTTATATACCACTTCACAGTGCTTTTACAGGCCTCTCTAAGCGCTTTACAGAGTCAGCCTGTTGCCCCCCAACAGTCTGGGGTCCTCGTTTTACGCACCTTGGAAGGAAGGAAGGCTGAGTCAACCTTGAAATCCTTCATGGAATTGTCTGTTTGATACTCCTAGCTTAGCTGCTTTAATGTTTCCAGCAGATCATCTGTGTGTGCCCACATGCTCTGCGACACAACACACATTTTGTCTCTTGAATCCGTAAACGTGCACAGTTTTAGGAGATTTTGGTCTCGTACAGTGTTTCCCAACCTTTACAACTTTAAGGCTTGTGGACTTCCAACTCCCAGAATAGGCTGGAGAATTCTGGGAGTTGAAGTCCACACACGTTGCAAAGGTTGAGAAACTCGGGTTTAGTTTAGCAAACTTAGTGGCTCAATGAAATGGGCCCTTCTTGGCAACAGAACGTTGCGTTGATTGAACCTTGGATCTCACCTGATCTGAATGCACCTGCTGATTTCTTCCGAACAGGATTCCCGACATTCCTCCCTGTGCTTCCTTAACTCTCGAGGTGGAATTGTTGACAGCCCAGGATGCTCCCGATTTGGAACTCCTCAGCGGGAAAGAGAAAGTCTCACTGGCTAACCGGAAGAGAGAATACGGCAATGTTCACTACCAGCAATTAAATTACGTTCTGGCCGCCAATTCCTATGACATTGCTCTCAAGGTCATCAACTCCAATACTAAAGGTATCTGATTCCCCCCTCCCCCCCTTAGCCCCCCAGGAAGCCTGGCTTCTACCCAGAGCCCCGCCTAGGGGAGTGTTGTGGCCCGTCAGCAGCTAGTGGACCCTGGCAGTAGATTTGGACAGTGAAGATGTTGGGGTGGATCATGGGCCAGTCCTGGAGTCTGGGGAAGGCTCTGATGAGGGCTCTGCGTCCGAGGCAGGACCAGGGCCGTATGCCAGTTTTCAGCTGCCTTCAGAGTCAGACGTCAGTGAGGCAGACGAACAGCTGGAGCCTGTTCCAAGTGTGCGCATGCTAAAGAACAGGGGTTGTCTTGGGAGTAAGGCCACAGATGGACGGTGAATGGCCCCTCCCAGAAGACATAAAAGAGGAGCGAAAGGACAGTGGAGTTTGCAGGAGACAATTAGTTCGCTTCATTGGTTCGTGACTCTCCGAGACTTCTTTCCAAGTTTTGCAGATATTGGCCTGTCATTTCTCTAAGCCAGATAAGTTCTGTGACTGTAAATCCTCCCTTGAAAGAGTTTGCTGGATGTCAATGAGCAGAATTCACAGTTAATAAAAGGGGTTTTTGTTGGGACAAGGAGTTTGCTTCATGCTCTTGGGAAGCCTCTGTCAGAACAAGGAGCAATTTGTTTTGTGCCAAAGTGCTGCTCAATAATTGGGAACTAGCAGCGTAATCCTTATTTTTAAAAAATGCCTCTTGAACTCTACAATATGGAGCGGGTACTATAGATACAGGCAGTTCTTGACCTACGACCACAATTCAGCCCAAAATTTTGTTAAGTGAGACATTTGTGTTGAGTTTTGCCCCATTTTACAACCTTTCTTGCCATAGTTGTTAAGTGAATCACCGCAGTTGTCAAGTTAGTAACAGGATTGTTCAATGAATCTGAATCCTGCCCCTTGTCCTGAATCACAGGCTTTTTCCCAGTCCTGACTCTGGCACCAACAAGGTCAGCTAAAATCTCAACCCCAAAATGCTGGAAATGTGAATCAATACATGGAACATACTACCCACTTATGGTGGCCCTGTGAGGAGGCTAATTTTTTTGGGAAAAGGATCAAAAAGTGGCTAGAGGTAATAACAGGTGTTAAAATAGAATGGAAACTGAAGTTTTTTTATTAGGAATAATGACTGTGAAATATAAAAAAATAAATTCAGTATTTAATATTACATATAATTACGGCGGCAAGGATTGCCTTTGCCCAGAAATGGAAAAACAAATTAATTCCAAGCGAAGATGAAATAATAAGAAAAGTTATGGATTGCGCTGAAATGGACAAACTAACTAAAGAAATCCAGGGAAAAGAAGAATCAGAATACTACCAGATATGGGATAAACGATATAGGTGGATGGAGGAAAGAAACAAGGATCAATGAAGGAAGACGACAAAGCCCAAAAATAGTAGTTAAGGAGAATTAACACATATATATGTATCCAAGTGGTTTAAACTTACTAGAGGTAATCAGCCAATATAGCAGACAGAGGAGTAAGATAAGAGGGCTAAGAATGGTGAAATACAAATGAAATATAATAGAAGGGGAAACAATATAAAGTGAGTGATATCGATTGGCAATTACTATTAGAAAGAACAGGAAGCTCCTGTTCGTTTTGTATTGTGTAAATGTGATGTACGTCTAAGTTTTGTGTATGTGTATTTTACATGTTTGTAAATATTTTTTTTTTAAAAAGTAACAGGACTGTTCAATGAATCAGAGTCCTGTCCCCTGTCCTGAATCAGAGGATTTTTCCCAGTCCTAACTCCGTTTCATTTCTCTCCCTGCAGTGAATTTCAGTGAGGAAGAAGAGGCAGAGCTGGTGGAAGTGAAGATAAAATGTTTGAATAATTTAGCAGCGTCCCATCTTAAGCTGGACCATTTTGAGGCTGCCCTGCGAGCCTGCAATCAAGTGTTGGAGCAACAGCCAGATAACATCAAGGCGCTGTTCCGAAAGGGAAAGGTAACAGAGGGTTTAACAATGAGCTCAAGGTCTGAGGATGATTGGCTGGTGGAACTGCCCGTCAAAGGATGGCAGCACTTGGCACCTCCTCCCAGGTTATATTCCGGATCAGGCGATCCTTGGCTTACAACTATAATTGCAGATTAACAGAGTTGGAAGGGACCTTATAGGTCATCTAGTCCAACCCCCCTCCCAGGCAGGAGACCCTACACCATTTCTGACAAATGGCAGTCCAATCTCCTCTTGAAAGCCTCCAGTGATGAAGCTCCCACAACGTCCGAAGGCAACTTCTGTTCCATGCGTTGATTGCTCTCACAGTCATAAAATTTCTCCATATTTTCAGGTTGAATCTCTCTTTGTTCAGTTTCCATCCATTATTCCTTGCCTGGCCTTCAGGTGCCTTGGCAAATAGCTTGATCCCTTCCTCTCTGTCGCAGCCCCTCAAATATTGGAAGACTGCTATCATGTCTCCCCTTGGTCCTTCTCTTCACTAGACTAGCCATGCCCAGTTCCTGCAACCGTTCTTCATATGTTTTAGCCTCCAGTCCCCTAATCATCTTGGTTGTCCTTCTCTGCACTCTTTCTAGAGTTGAACCCAGGATTACGATTGTAAGTCATCGCAGTCGTTAAGTGGGTCACCATGTGACCACATGCAATTTCAGGAGCTTTTTTGTGGGGGTCGTTAAACGAACTCTGTAGTCGTTAAGCAAACACAGTGCTTGTTAAGCAAATCCATTTTTTCCATGAGTGTCTTTTGCCGGAAACCGGAAGTAACTATTGGAAATTTGCAAAAAAAAAAAAAAGCATTACTAATTGTGGTCACATCATCACAGGAAGCTGCAAACAGCTGTAAAGGTGAGCCAGTTGCCAAGCACCCAAAATACGATCACATGATTGTGCCTCTGTGTGTGTGTGTGTGTGTGTGTGTGTGTGTGGCCATTATACGTTGGGTGGTAAGTAGCTTTGTGCGGGTCTGTTGTAACTTTGAATGGATGCCATCAGATAGGTCTGGCAGAGGCTTTCAAAAGAGCTGTGTCAAACCAGAGATTGCCCAGCATTTTTCTCTTGTCTGCTAATCTAGGTTCTGGCGCAGCAAGGGGAATACAGTGGGGCCATCCCTATCTTAAAGACCGCTCTGAAGCTGGAACCATCAAACAAGGTAAGCCTTGGAATCTGATCGTAACTGGGGCAGGGAAAACAAGCAGGGGCTTATGAGCACCAAGCAGCCTATAGGCTCCTTCCCTATTGACTATGCTTGTCAAAATCCAGCTGGGAAAGTGATTTCATGAACCCCAGACTGATAAGAGGACAGTAAAAGAATCTCTGTAACTCAGAGTTGAACAGGGGAGTCCTTGGTGCTCTCTGAGCTTGGTTGTTTGCTTGCAGACATTTCATTACCAGACTAGGTAACATCATCAGTGCTGGTGAGTAAACTGGGTTTGCTCCCTATTTATATACAAGTAGCTGATAACCCGCCGTTGCCCAAACGTAATTTCTAATGTTGGATTTCCTGCCTTACCTGTAGGAGGCCCCCTGTGGAGCATGGTGAAGCTGTTATCATGGCAACTCCACTACGCTGTACAGCAGAAGCCATTTTATGGCAGTACAGTAGAATCCATTTTAAGGCACAACAGGCTGTATCTTAACAGAACACACACACCAAGGAGTATTAGGGGTGTCTTACCCCACAGTATTTTTCTCCAGAGAGTAAGTCATCTGTGTATCAAGTTTGGTTGAAATTGCTCAAGTTCCAGTGTTATGCTGGAAAACACACACACACACACACACACACACTTTTATATATAGAGAAGAATAACTGACAGTGAACAATCAAGCTCAGAGAACACCAAGGAGTGATAGAAGACACTTGGAAGGCCTGACATTGGAGAACATCCTTATCCATATTCCCTCTTACAAACGGTGGCTGTGTGACCATCTTTGGGAAGAAGGTCTGTAAGCAGTTGAGATGGGCAAGAAAAATGTCAGAACTAAACCCACCACCATTGGGAGGGGAATAAGTCAGAATCTGGCTCAGATGACCTTCTCCTGTTCTAAGGCCGCCTATGCAGAACAGACCACAAGGAATGTTACAGACTGCCAAGATGTCTTTCTGGAATTGTGTTGGCCAACTTTGAAGCAGACAACTTGGTTTAGTGGTTAAGGCACCAGACTAGGAACCAGAGTAGAATAGAATAGAATAGAAAATAGAATAGAATAGAATAGAATTCTTTATTGGCCAAGTGTGATTGGACACACAAGGAATTTAAGTTCTGTGAGTTCTAGCCCTACCTTGGGCATGAGAAGCTGGTTGGTTGATTTGGGGCCAGTCTCTCTTTCTTAGCCCAACCCACCTTCACAGGGTCGCTGTTGTGGGAAAAATAGGACGAGGAAGAAATATCAGCTATATTTACCACCTTGAAGTGTTTATAAAAAATGATAAAGGCGGGATTTAAATAAATAAATAACCCAGGCACTCTGATGTAGAAGTGTTCTTCTAACCTTCTTAACGGTACCCCCAATCATGCTGTATTCTGTTCTCCATCGGCCTCCAGACCATTCACACCGAGCTCTCGAAACTGGCCAAAAAGCACGCTGACCAAAAGAACATCGAGGCAGAGATGTACCGCAAGATGCTGGGGAACCCTGGGTCCACCAGCCCCCCAGCGAAGTGCAAAGATAAATCCTCCTGGGTAAGTGGCCAGAAAGGAGTATTCACTGAGCAAGAGAGGTAGGGAGAAAAAGGGAAATGGATGGGATGTCTTGCGTACTAACAGCTGTAGGATGAGCGTAGAAACTTCTGCAGGCCCTTGTGTCTTTTGCCCTTAGAACCGACACAGCGGCCTATAAAAATTGCCACTTGCTTTCCGTGCTCACTGTAAGATGTTGCTTTCTACCTTCCAAGGCTAAACAGGTTAGGGCCTGTTTGTCTACGGCAGGGGTGTCAAACTCGATTTCATTGAGGGCCGCATCAGGGTTGTATTTGACCTCAGGGAGCTGGGGTGGGTGTGGCCAGAGTGGGTGTGGCCTGCTTGATGTCATTCATGTCGGCACCTGGGGCGGCCCGAGTGCTCTGCCAGCGAAAACAGGTTCCTAAGCTCCGTTTCTGGCTGCGACGACCTCCTGTAACCCTCTGCCAGCCCTCCCCAGCTCCATTTTTGCTGGCAGAGGGTTGCAGGAGGCCGTCACAGCCAGAAATGGAGTCTCAGGAAGAACCTATTTTCACTGGCAGAGGCTCCACAGGCCATTCCTTTGCTGTTTCCAGGGTTGCCCCTCATGGACTGGATCTGGCCCGTGGGTCTTGAGTTTGACACCCATGGTCTAAGGCAATGGTTCTTAACCTTTTCTTCACCACTAACACCCACATACTCCTTTAAATACCCTTTGTGGCCACCGACCTCCCAGGATTTAAATCATTAAATCGTCAGGAATTCTGGGAGTTGAAGTCCACATCGCTTCAACTTCCCATGTCTGAGTAATGGGTTGGATCAGGTGAAAATCAGAAAAATACCCCCATGCATACCTCTGGGAGAGGTAGTGGGGTGTAAAATCTCCATATTCCAAGGCCTGGGACTCAAGAGTGGATCTCTTAATTGAGGAGTCGGAAAGCATTTGCGGAATTTTCCCAAAATGCTTAACAAGCATTGCTTGGTAGGCAGCATACTCCAAACTGGACCTACCTTAATTTTGGGCGAATGAAATGGGAGGGTGGTGTTGGAAAAACCCAAATTTGCAAGTTGGAGCTCTGGAGCAGCAAAATAAGGACAAAAACATAAGGAGCCATGCAAGGTTATGTAAAACAGAGGTCCCAGCTTGCCGACCCCCCGGGGGGGGGGGGGGAGAGGTGATATTCCTTGCAGGTGGTAGATGAGTGCATGCATGTACAGCTCCATTTGTGTGAGAGGTGGGCTTGCGCAGCCCACTTCCGAATGGGCCACGGCCTGGGTAGTGAGCCATGGGCGAGGGGTTGGGGGCCCCCTGATGTAAAAGTTGTGATTTTTAGTTCTCTTGATTGAACAAATTCATCAGGAACTGGGTTTAAACATGCTGGGGATAAACACGGATCCAGGGGTGGGCTGCTATGGTTTTGCCCAGGTTCGGGAGAACCCCTAGCTAACATTGTGGCTGGTTCAGAAAACCTCCGAATCCCACCCTTGGCTAGCCCCGCCCCTCCCCGGAGTCTCCACGTGGTCTGTTTTGGATGTGAGGTAAGTGCAGGGCCTGCACGGAGGCTCAGGGATAAGGAAAAACAGGCCTTCCAGAAGGCCAGAAATGGGTCCGTTTCCGGCCTCCGGAGCCCGGGGAGGCAGTTTTCACCCTCTCAGAGGCTCGAGGAAAGCCTACGGAGCCTGGGGAAGGCGAAAATGCCCCACCCACACCGTGGTGCAGGAGGCCGACTAGGCCACGCTGGTTCACCAACAAATGCGCGCCGACGAAACCAAGGTGAGAAAACTGAGAGGTCGAAATCGTGCCAATGAATGCGTGGAGAATCACGCCGACAAAAGCGCGCCTTCAACAAACAACTAATAACAACCTAATAACCCTAAACCTAACCCTGAACCTAACCCTAACCCTTACGTTAACTTAAATCGCGCTTTTGTGGGCGCGGTTTTGTCGGCGTGTTGTTGGGGGCATGCTTATGACGTTGCGGTGTTCTCTCCACGGTTTTTGTCATGCGTGCATTTGTTGGGTCACGGGCCACGCTCACCTTGGCCACGCCCACCTAGAGAACCCGTTGCTGAAATTTTCGAAGCCCACCCCTGCACAGGCCCACCGTCTGACCGAAATTAAAAATAAAAATAACGAAACTATAAAAATAATAAATTAAAAACAAGAGGCAAACTCTAAAGAGCAGGATCGACGGACCACTGGGTCTTTTTCTCTCATTTGTTTTCTAATTGTTTCTTTGAGGCTGCTCGGGATATGCCAGTTCCTGAGCCATGTGTCTTCTGAATTTTGACAGTCACTTATATGTTTATTTTTTTTCTCCTTCCCAGACAATTCCGTGGAAGTGGCTGTTCGGTGCCACTGCTGTAGCGCTGGGGGGCGTAGCCCTGTCAGTCATCATAGCAGCCAGAAACTAAGGCCGACCTGCGGTTGATGACTTTTGAGGAATCAGGCTTGGAGATTTGGCCCTTCCTTCCTCCCAGCTCCTGCCCCTCTTCCACCACCTGGCCCCCTCAAGGACTGGCATACGACTTTGCACCGGTGTCCTCCCCTCTGGACTGTAGGTTGACTGAGTGGGGGGGTGGGCACAGCAGACTTGGCTCTCCTGCCCAGCAGAAAGACTTCCCAGCCTCCAGAGTTGATCAGAACATCAATGAAACCCTTTTGCAGGAGATGCCTGGGGTGGCAAGAGAGATTCTTGCACCGTCTGGAGCTGCAGAAGTGAGAAAAAACCCAGAGGGTCTGGGTATATTTTGCAGGAGAGGGCAGGAAAACAGGCCTTGGCTCAATGGCTACCATTCACTTCTCTCTTTCTTTCTTTCTTTCTTTCTCTCTCTCTCTCTCTTTCTCGCTCGTGTGGGTTTTTCTTATCCTTGCGCTGTAGCTGGCCCCGCAAAAGAACCGTCAAAATGAAGGAAGGATATTTCTGGGGTCCGCCAGGCAGGGGGAAGAAACCAGGGACTGCAAAAATAAAAATAAAAATAAAAAAGAGTTGCATTGGCTTTAGAACAGATTTAGGAGGAGAAGCTTAGAAACTGTTTAGACCTGGCCGTAAGCCAGGTAGAAGAGGCCAGGACTGTGAAGATGCTCCTTTAGTGCTCAGGATTGGTTTGGGTGGGGGTCAGAGGGATTTTGGTTTGTCCAACCGCCTTCCGTGAAAGCTTCCTTGGAGAACCTCAGGGGTTTCTCTAGATTTCATTTTGGTTTGTTCCAGGTGTTGAAAACATGCCTGCAGGGAACATGTCTGGGTAAAAAATGACCTGGATTGCTTTCTTTTGATCGTCTTCAGGAAGCCAAATCGGGAGCCAAGGAATTTCTCCATCGTTGCTCAAAATCTGCTCTCAAACTTTACTGGTGGCTTTTTCCCCCCCTGACTGTCTCCTTTTTAAGCCACCCAACTTTTCAGTTCGCAGCACCAGGTGCCACTCGAACCCGGCGCTGTTTTTCTTTGGTACAGTTTTTCTCACTCTCTACATTTTAAAACTGTGAACAGCTGCGACATCCTCATGTTCTAATAAAGCAACATCTCTCAGCAGATTTCCTAGCCATTCCTTTATTCTGAGGGCCGTGGAATCATTATTTATTCACTCACTAGCGGATAATCTGGCGAGTTGTTATTTATAGAGGGAAAATGTCCGGACCAAACGTAATTTCTAATGTTGGATTTTCTCCCTTACCAGAGGGACCCCCCCTCCCCTTGTAGAGTACTGTGAGGCATTACCATGACAACTCTGTTGTGCTGTAGAGTAGAAGCCATTTTACAGCAGTACAGTAGAAGCCATTTTAAGGCCAACAGGCTGTATCTTAACAGAACACTCCCCCCCCCACAAGGAGTGTGAGGGGTGTCTTACCCACGCACAGTAGTTTTTCCAGAGAGTAAGTCATCTGTGTGCCAGGGTTGGTTGAAATTGCTCAAGGCGTTCCAAAGTTATGCTGGAACTCACAAACACCCACACATACACAGATGATTGATAGATAGATAGATAGATAGATAGATAGATAGATAGATAGATAGATAGATAGATAGATAGATAGATGATAGATAGATAGATAGATAGATAGATAGATGATAGATAGATAGATAGATAGATAGATAGATAGATAGATAGATAGATGATAGATAGATAGATGATAGATAGATAGATGATAGATAGATAACAGATAACAGATAGATAACATAGATAGATAGATAACATAGATAGATAGATAGATAGATAGATAGATAGATAGATAGATAGATAGATGATAGATAGATAACATAGATAACATAGATAACAGATAACATAGATAGATAACATAGATAGATAGATAGATAGATAGATAGATAGATGATAGATAGATAGATAGATGATAGATAGATAGATAGATAGATAGATAGATAGATAGATAGATAGATAGATAGATAGATAGATAGATAGATAGATAGTCCATTTATCTTCATTTAACTTTGGAAAGTCATAGAACCAAAAAGCTTGAGAAGAAAAAAAGCTTCCATAAAGTAATGGAACAAGAACAGGGAAGTAAAGTGAGGAAGGAACAGCTTTTGGTATATTCCTTCCCAAACTAAGCAGGCAATAACCACTCCCCAAATTCCACAATCAGGATCCTGTTTGTGTGTCTGCGTGTGTCTTACAGGGAGAGAGGGAAATGTTCTACCACTGAAAAACCAGATTTCCTGTAACTACCCAAGCCCGGCCTGTATTACTATGGTATAACCTGCAGAATCCCCCCCCCCCCCGCATTTGATTTAGAGTACAGGTAGCCCTCAACAGACAACCACAATTGAGCCCAAAATATATCTCGCTAAGTGAGACATTTGTGACTTTTGCCCCATTTTACGACCTACCTTTTCACTGTTGCTAAGTGAATCATTGCAATTGTTAAGTTAGTTACACGATTGTTAAATGAATCTGGCTTCCCCATTGGCTGTGCTTGTCAGAGAGTTGCAAAAGGTGATCATGTGACATTGCAATCGTCATAAATGTGAATCGGTTGCCACGCTTCTGAATTTTGAACACGAGACTATGGGGATGCTGCAACAGTCGTAAGTGTGAAAGATGGTCATGAGTCACTTTTTTCAGTGATGTTAACTTTGAACAGTCACTAAGTGAACTGTTGTAAGCCGGGGACTACCTGTACAGGTAGTTCTTGAGTTACGACCATAATGGAACTTGCCCATCATAGTCAAAACTCATGACAGTTATAAAGCTGTCCAACTCAATTTTACCTTTTTTTGTGTAATGGTTAAGCAAACTGAAACAGTTTGCCTTCAGAAGGTGTGGGAGCTTCATCACTTGAGATTTTCAAGAAGAGATTAGACTGCCATTTGTCAGAATTGGTGTAGGGTCTCTTGTTGGAGGGTGGGTTGGACTAGATGACCTACAAGGTCTCTTCCAACTCTGTTAACCTGTGAAATCTGTTAAAACACTGCAGTGTTCCAATAAGATCACACAGATTAGGCCGCCTCCGGATTCCATCTGCCGGTCAATGTCGGCTGGCGACTCCCCGGGAGAGGGCCTTCTCTTTAGCTGCTCCGGCCCTATGGAACGATCTCCCCGTGGAGATCCGGACCCTTACCACTCTCCCGGCCTTCCGCAAAGCAATTAAGACCTGGCTGTTCCGGCAGGCCTGGGGCTGGTTGATTTTATCCAGCCCCACTCTAAGCTGTATGTATGTTGTGAAATTTTAATATGTTTGTTCTTTTTAATTTTTATATGTCCCTGTCCCCCCCGTTTTTATCTATAAGCCACCCAGAGTCTCTAGGGAGTGGGCGGCATACAAATCCTAATAAAACCTAAAACCTAAAGTTGTTAAGGAAACCAGTAGTTGCAGTTTTGATGAAAACCAAAAGTGAATTCCAGTTTTCAGCAAAACCATCGTAAAATGCAGTCATGTGATCTCAGGACATGGCAAATGGCCATAAGCCTGGTTGCTAAACTCTTGGGAGTGTGATCATATGACTGGGGAGGCAACCACTGAACTTTGAACCCGAGTCGTAAATACCTGCCAGGTAGATCTGTTGGATCTATAATATTTCTCAATCACAGCAATTTTTATCTATGGATTCCAACTCCTAGAATTCCCTAGCTAGCATGTCACTTGATTGTGAGATGAGCAGCTATATTAATATGGAGGAATGTGAATGAATGAATGAAATCCAGGGAGTTGAAGTCCAGATATCTCAAAATTAAGATTAAGAGCCACCGGTTCAGAGGTTCTGTTGTTATCTTGCCAACAAATTTGAGGAGACCTTTTGAAAAAGCCCATGATAGAGTCTTGTTGTCAGGGTTCCAAGTAACACCCTCAACGAAAGAAGACTCTGACGCTTGAGTTTCCTCAAAAGTTCCATTTTATTAGAGATGTCATATTGGCACATCTGGGGAAACCCGAATCTGAAAGTTTCCAGGTTTTCCCACCCAAAGGAAAGTCCAAGACCCTGCCCAGCACCCACGTGTCCATCACATGGTCCAACCAGGCACTGTCCCAACTGGAGATGCCTCCCAGTCACACCACTCCAAGTGCAGGGCAAGATGTCCTTGACTCTCTGAGAAAGGAATGTTATTTAGACTATATATCTCTCATACTCCATATAATTTCCCCCCTCCCATTTTCCCACAGCAGAAAAATGTGGCAGGCCTGAAGACCCAGTGTAAAAAATGGCTTCCAGGTCTGACACTTTTATGTTTTCCAAACTCTGGCCTTCACCTCAGTGAACATATTGCTTTAACAATCTGTGAAAGGCCTTATATAGCACAATGTCAAACTGGTGACTGGCAGGCTAGATGCGCCACACGCAGGCCAGGGGTGGGTTCCTGCCAGTTCTAACCTCTTCTATAAAAGACGTTCCACAAATCTACAGTGCCATTTAGAACCGGTTCCAGCTCCCTCCCCCCGCCCGTCCGCACATCATCAAGATGAAGAGCAAGAGGAGGAATTCTGGGAGTTGAAGTCCACAAGTCTTAAAGCTGTCAAGTTTGAACACCCCTGGGGTTTTTTTTTCCTAAAGGCTTAGGGGTGCGAGGGTCTTGTAACTTGACAGCTTTAAGACTTGCGTGCTTCAAATGCCACAGTTTCTGAGCCAACATTTTGGTTGCTAAGCAAGAGCGTTGTTAAGTGAATTTCACCACATTTTAGAAATTGGCCACACCCACCCAGTCTCATGGCCAGCAAGCCACTCCCACAAAGCAGGCCACACCTACAGAAGAGGTTGTAAAAAAAATTGAAACCCACCACTGACGCAGGCCACGCCCACCCCAGCTCCACAAAGGCAAAAAACACTGCGCATGTCACGTCACGTGATCAAGTCTGAGGTTGTTCAACAAACCCACCCACCCCCTCTTGAAAGCTTAATGAAACCGCTATCCTATATTTTTGTAGCAGATCCCACAAATTAATGGGAGTCCTCCTGGAATTCCCACAAGACTATCTTCTAAGCAGAGATTGGCACCTGTTCCCATAAGCCCGCAGAGGTGAGGAACTATGCCCCTTTTATGACTTGTGGACTTCGACTCCCATAATTCCTGAGCTAGTATGGCTGGCTCAGGAATTCTGGAAGTTGAAGTCCATGGATCTTAAAAGGTCCATAGTTCCCCACTCCTTCCATAAAGGCAAGCTATCACCTTGTTGGTTATAGCAAACTTTTACTACACCTCCCCCCTCCCCAGAAAAAAAGATATAAAGGCTTTTCTCAATCCGGTGATACACAAATATAGTTAGGCTACCTCAGAGACACCTGAAAATTTCTATAAATATAGGTGTCCTGCCGGATCAGATGCCTCTAGCCCACTCAGGAAACTGACTAGCAAGGAAACAGTTGTTCAGTTTCACTTTGGGATGAAGTAGTTACAACTGATATATTTAGAGCAGCCCAAGGCAAGCGGAAGCCATTTTGCCCCCTCAAATACCACTATGGGTGGGAAGATGTCTTTTCTGGAACACACACACACACACACACACACACAGAGACAAAAACATTGGCATATATGTGCTCACATGCCTGCCTACACTCATTCCCACCTCCATCTTGGTGGGCAGCTTGGGGGGGGGGGGTTACAATCTTTTCTTGAAATAAGCAGAATACAAAGTGTGCAATTTAAACGGGGGGGGGTGTTAGTCCGTTGGATCCCTCTTTTCAGTATACTCTTAAATTTTATTAGATTTTTTTTGTCAGATTTATATACCACCCATCTGACTCTCACATTGCTAAGAGAGCAAACATTCCTTTGAAATTATATTATCAGAACCACACGAACGGTCAACACTGCAACCTAAAGATAAATTCCCCCTATGCGTTATTCTTGGCAGTATCGCAACATTAAACAAACCTACACAAAAGTTCCCAGAGGGCTCTTTAAGCTAAACACACCACCTAGAACTGGGATGTTAAACTCGAGGCCCGCAGGCCAGATCTGGCCCGCGGGCCGGTCTAGTCCAACACCTGTTGGGGTTGGACTAGATGACCTACAAGGTCCCCTCCAAAGCTGTTAATCTGTTAATTTACAATGCTAGCCGCATCCTGGGGTCACGTGATCACCATTTGTGACTTTCCCAGCTGGGTTTCTGACAAAGTCAATGGGGGGAGCCAGATTTGCTTTGGGACAGCATGGTTCACTTAATGACAGCAATTTGCTTCTCGGTTGTGGCAAGAGGTTGCAAAATCAGTTGCAACTCACTCAGCAACCATCTTACTTCGCAATTAAAGTTCTGGTCCCAAGTGTGGTTGTAAGTCAAGTAAGTCTACCGTGTTTCCCCGAAAATAGGAAATGTCCTGATAATAAAGCCATGCCACATTTTTCTGGTGGGCATAAATATAAGCCCTCCCCCGCAAATAAGCCCCCTGGACAACTCCCCACCTCCGGCCAAGCAGAGCGCTGCTCACCAACCTAGCGGTATCCTGAAGGTACCAAGCCGCAGGAACCGGGGGGGGAGGCAAAGGTGATTGCGTTGCTTGGCACCTTCGGGATACCGCTAGGTTGGTGAGCAGTGCTGTGCCCAGCTGATGAGAGGGGTTGCCAGGCGGCTGCTCTTTTCCGAGCGGGTTCCCAAAGAGTCGGGCACAGCCTCATGGGCAAATGGCTGTGTTGCGCTGTCGCAGCAACGCAACACAGCAGCCATGAAGCGACCACGTTCACGAGCAGCCACCCGGCAAACCCCCTTTCCAGCCAGGCACAGTGCCATTCACTGACCTAGGGGTATCGCCAAGCCGCGTGAGCACCTGTTCGCCGCCTCCCGGCTACTGTGGCTTGGCACCTTTGAAATGGCAGTGAGTGGCGCTCTGCATGGCTGGAGAGGGGCGTTGCACGAGCGGCTGTTCTGCTCTCGCTTGCACACCTCCCAGACTCACAATGCCCTGGCCCAGCTCTCCCCGCAGAGCCAGAGCACCTCTGCTGCTCGCGAGCGTGGTTGCTTCATGGCTGTTGTGTTGCGCTGCTGTGACAGCGCAACACAGCCATTCGCCCATGAGGCTGTGCCCAGCTCTTTGGGAACCCGCTCGGAAGAGAGCAGCCGCCCAGCAACCCCAAAACAATAAACCCTCTTCTTATAATAAGGCCCAAGTCATATTTTGTGGGTAAAAAGAAAATAAGACCCTGTCTTATTTTCGGGGAAACACGGCATTTGTAAACTCTAGGTCAGGGGTGTCAAACTTATGTCGTCCCGGCATCATCATGTAACGTATGGGGATTTCCCCCCCCCCTTCGCTAAACCGGGCGGGGGCAGGGCCATCACGTGATGCATCCGGCTTGCAGGCCGCAAGTTTGACATCCCCACGCCTATCCTGGCCCTCAGAGGTCAAACATAACCCCGATGTGGCCTTCAATGAAATTTGAGTTTGACACCTATGCCATAGACTATTTCACCCCAGCCCACCGTCCTCCACTGGCTCAGAGTTTGCCCCAAATTCATTGTGTTGATGACATTATCTAACCACCTCATCTTCTGTCCTCCTTTCCTGGCAACCTACTCCTTTATCCTTGTCAAGAAAACCCCATGGACAGTATCAAAAGACCACTGACATACCAAACTGTTAACATAGCCCGTACTACCTCTGCAGTAACCCCTTTGTGAAGTTTGAACAAGTCACCAACTTTCCCATTCAGAATAATGCCAGGTTCCAAACAAAGAGCCAGCCCAACTTTCGTATTAGCTTCTTCCCATCCTCACAGCCTTCCAGGTAAAAATGGATGTTTCCCCCACCCCCAAAGGGTCCTTGCAAATTAATTGCAGTGTTGCCACTTACTACAATCCCAGTTTCGTATTCTTAGTTACTATTTTAAACGCTTTAACCTTTTAACCTGTTCCTTCTTTTTTAATACTCTGTAAGCCACTTAAGAATCTGGTTTCAGGCAGTCAGATATTTTTTAAAAATAAATGTAACTTTATTCTTTTAAAATAAAAAAGCACAATGTCCACTTGGGTGTCATACAGAACACCCACATTTTAGTCAGTCAGACTTTTACCATCATTTAAGAATTCAACCTTGTACAGTAGAACCACAACCTCCGTCTCCACCCATTTCTTCCCTTTACACAGTCTTTTTTTCCCAAGCAGATCCTCTTAAGTTTATCCCAGTTGCTGTCAGACCCACAGAACACAACATTCAGAATAATACGTCCACGGGTACATTGAAAGCAGCTTTATTGTAGACAAGGAAAGAGGAGAGAGTCAAGGCCGCAGAGCCTTTTCTAAAGTTAGGAAGCTGAGCCTGCTCATTTTCATAGGGCGATTCTATGTGCGCGGCAGGAGCATCATTATCCACACGATCAGCGCTCCTTGGGCTTGTCCTCCTCGCCGGGACGCGGATCGGCTGCTTTCACGTCGATGGGGATGGTGTGTTGCGGGGACTCGTCCGAAGCCAGCCGCGGGGCCTCGATGCACAGCTGCCCATCCGGGTTGAGGGAGCAAGCGATGGCCTGAAGGTCCACATCTGGAGGCAGGAGCGTCTCCCGGCGCAGCTCTTGGTGCTCCACCCAGTAGCCGCTCTCTTTGCTCTGGCTCTCCCGTTGGCGCTTGGCGGTCACCGTCACTTTCCTCCCCTCCAGGTTCACCGTCATCTCCTCGGGGGTAAAACCGGCCACGTCCACCGAGACGCGGTAATGCTTTCTTCTGTCCACCTCGGCCGGGCCGGCGTTCTCCTCCGAGGCTTCCTTGTGGCTTTCGCGCTCCCCCATCAAGGGCAGCGGCGCCGCCTGGAAGAAGGCGCGGCTCATCTTCTCCATCTCTTGGAATTGCCTCTCCATGTCGCCCATCACGCGGTCCACGAAGCTGGGGCCGGCCGGCCAGAGGGACCTGCCTGCCGACTGCGGCTCGCTCAGCCAGATGGGGCCCAGCCCGGGCAGAGGCCAACGCCGCAGAGGGAGCATCCGAAGCAGGACGCGAGAGTAGCTCGCCATGGTTGGCAGCGCAGCAGGAGCTTCCCAAATAAAGCGACTTTCCCCGCGCTCGCTCGGTCTATTTCTGGCTGGCCTGACAGCCCGGTGCCGCCTTTTATAGTCCCCGTAGGCCCCGCCCCTTCAAGTGGTTAAGCAGCATGGCCTTGGTTGTTTTTATGACGCAACGGCGTGTAAGAGGTTTCCAAACAAGTCTGGAAAGTCGGCGGCGGCTCCAGAGGCGCCTAGAAGGAAAAAGTAAAATTCGTGCCAGCACCGCTTTCTCCTTAATGTGCCTTGAAGGGCAAACCAAGCGAGACACTTTTGTGCTCCAGCAGCTTCTAGAAAAAATCCAGTTTGTGCTAGACGCGGGACAAGGCTGCTTAGTCGACATTGCTTTATTTGTTTTCTAGTACGATTTGATTGCTTATTAGTAACTTATCACTATCACTAATCTTATGATTGTCTTTTATTATCTTATGATTGATGAATATAATCTATTTTTTCTTTATGTTCACTGAGAGCCTACACACCAAAGACAAATTCCTTGTGTGTCCAATCATACTTGGCCAATAAAGAATTCTATTCTGTTCCGTTCCGTTCCAATCCTATTCCATTCTATTGTATTCTATTCTATTCCTATTCTATTCTATTGATTCTATTCTATTCCCATTCCATTCTATTATATTCCTATTCCTATTCCATTCTTATTCCTATATATTATATTATATTATTATATTATATTCCATTCTCATTCCCATTCCCATTCCCATTCCATTCCTATTCCTATTCCTATTCCTATTCCTATTCTATTCCATTTCATTCCATTATATTCCTATTCCATTCCTATTCCATTATATTATATTATATTATATTATATTATATTATATTATTATATTCCAATTCTATTCCTATCCCTATTCCTATTCTATTATATTCCTATTCCATTCCATTCATTTCCTATTCCATTATATTATATTATATTATATTATAATATTATATTATATTATATTATATTATATTATATTATATTATATTATATTATATTATATTATATTATATTATATTATATTATATTTATTATATTATATTTATTATATTATATTATATTATATTATATTATATTATATTATATTATATTATATTATATTATATTATATTATATTATATTATATTATATTATATTATATTATATTATATTATATTCCTATTCCACTCCTATCCCTATCCCTATCATTATATTCCATTCCTATTCCATTCCTATTCCATTCCTATTCCTATTCCATTCTTATTCCTATATATTATATTATATTATTATATTATATTCCATTCTCATTCCCATTCCCATTCCATTCCTATTCCTATTCTATTCCATTTCATTCCATTATATTCCTATTCCATTCCTATTCCATTATATTATATTATATTATTATATTCCAATTCTATTCCTATCCCTATTCCTATTCTATTATATTCCTATTCCATTCCATTCATTTCCTATTATATTATATTATATTATATTATATTATATTATATTATATTATATTATATTATATTATATTAATTATATTATATTATATTATATTATATTATATTATATTATATTATATTATATTATATTATATTATATTATATTATATTATATTATATTATATTATATTATATTATATTATATTATATTATATTATATTATATTATATTATATTATATTATATTATTATATTATATTATATTATATTATATTATATTATATTATTATATTATTATATTATATTCCTATTCCACTCCTATCCCTATCCCTATCCCTATCATTATATTCCTATTCCATTCCTATTCCATTCCTATTCCATTCCTATTCCTATTCCATTCTTATTCCTATATATTATATTCTATTATTATATTATATTCCATTCTCATTCCCATTCCCATTCCCATTCCATTCCTATTCCTATTCCTATTCTATTCCATTTCATTCCATTATATTCCTATTCCATTCCTATTCCATTATATTATATTATATTATTATATTCCAATTCTATTCCTATCCCTATTCCTATTCTATTATATTCCTATTCCATTCCATTCATTTCCTATTCCATTATATTATATTATATTATATTATATTATATTATATTATATTATATTATATTATATTATATTATATTATATTATATTATATTATATTATATTATATTATATTATATTATATTATATTATATTATATTATATTATATTATATTATATTATATTATATTATATTATATTATATTATTATATTATATTATTATATTATATTATATTATATTCCTATTCCACTCCTATCCCTATCCCTATCCCTATCATTATATTCCTATTCCATTCCTATTCCATTCCTATTCCATTCCTATTCCATTCCTATTCCATTCCTATTCCATTCTATTCTATTCCCTTCCTATTCCATTCCTATTCCATTATATTATATTATATTATATTCCTATTCCATTCCTATTCCATTCCTATTCCATTCCTATTCCATTCCTATTCCATTCCTATTCCTATTCCATTCCTATTCCTATTCCTATTCTATTCTATTCTATTTTTTCTATTCCATTCCACTATATTCCTATTACATTCCCATTCCCTATTCTATTCTATTCCATTCCTATTCCTATTCCTTTTCTATTCACACACCTCCGCAAAGCTACCAACTGCTCTCCCCAAGGCTAACGGTGTCCATATTGCCAGGAATTGGCCTCCTGCTTTTGAGAATGGGTGTCCAGAAAAAAAAAAAACGTTCACAGTGGCTTCAGTTTCAAAACCCACACTTTCCCCTCTTCTTCCATTCCAGATGTTTTGTACAACAACCCTGCGAAGGAGAGTCAGAGTTGCTTTTCTTTGAGGGGATTCTAAGAAGGAAACGGGGCATAAAGACTTCCCTTCATCCTGGAAGTGTGGGAGATGGGGGGCTGAGAAGTTAAGACTCTATGTACAAAGGTTGGTAACTGGAAGGGAGGCAAAGACTAAGTTGAAGTGAGCAAAGCTTTGGAGTGATAATTTGACTTCTGGAGAGAGAGACAGCAAATTCTCAATAATGTCATAGAAGCAGGTGGATTTAAGGATTAGAAAGCCTTAGAGAGAGAGGCACCCCCCCAATCTTTAAAATCACTGCAAAAAAAGAAGACAAAAACCATCCAGGCTTATTTTTGCTGCCATAATTTTAACTCTGTTTTTTTAAATAAAGTCCCCCCCCCCCAATTTTATAAATATAAACATTCCATCTTTCCTTAAGCAGTGTATCATCTGAGCACAAATATTTCTGTGCAACAACCTTCCACAAATTGTAATACATTGAACAGTTAAAACATTGTAATGCTCTTCATTTCCTTCTTAACATGTCTTCTAATCAAAATACAATAATAACATCAAACGTAATTTTTTCCCCCCTTATGGAGATCCTCAGTCATCGAGGTCATGATTGTCCCAAAGGTGCTTTTTCTGTGCCTCCGGTACAGAAGCCCTCAGTGCGCTTGCAAAACAACAGAGACAAAACAACAACCATTGGGAAGAATCTCAAGCCGTGGGTTTGCCGTCCGGCCTGGGGATCTGGTGACATTGTTGGAGGGCCTGTTAAAATGGGTGTATTTTTAAGTGTAGGAAGTTAAAACCCATCTCTCTCTTAGAAAAATGAAATATCCTGGGAAATATTGGAAAGGGAGAATATTATATTTCCCTGGATCAGAAATGGAGAAACATGTTTTTGGGCAGGAAGCAGAACTGACTCTTAATAGCCCCCACCTTTGTCAATGGGCCATTAAAAAAGCCTGGGGCAGTCTATTCTACATAACAAAGATCTCCCTCATTCAGCTCCAGGGTGATGGGATTAAGGCATGATGGTATTAGCCCTTTACCCATCTCACCACAGGGCACCTGGGAAGAAGCAAGGCTCAACAAACGTGGACTCAAGGCAGCCTATAGAGTTGCCCCTGCATGGCCCCATGGGAATCTGACAACCAATCAGAATACAAGATCAAGATCAAAGGCCAGAGAGGGCATAAAACCAGGAACTTTCAGCATCTTAGTCTCTTTTTCTTCTTCACCCAACATCTGGAAGCATGTGATCCCCCTTTTCTGTTCAGGAGCTCAAGCCATGCGATCCTGTCCACCATTAAAACCATCTTTCTATGTTTCCAGTGTCTTTTCCCCCACTTGGAACTGAACCCAGAAGGACATTTCTTCCAATATAAGATAATGAATGGCACTCTCCTACAGATTATACTTTTTAATGGTTTAATAGTTTTATTGTTTTTAATTTTTATTTATCTATTTAATGTTTATGCTGCTTATTTTCCCTAACGTTGTTTTAATGATTTTTGTGTTTATTTTTTGTTGGTTTTTTATATTTTGGGAGAGGGGGATATTTAACTCCGAATGTCACCCAGTGTCACAGTGGTGAGATGCGTGGCTATATAAATTTAATTAATATTTGCCAATGGTGGTTTAATTAAGCCCCAGTTGGATGACTTTTCATAGTGAGGAAAACATGCCCATAGCAGGCATTAAATAGCCATTTTCTATTTTTCTTGGTGGGACGCAGTGGCTCAGTGGCTAAGACGCTGAGCTTGTTGATCAGAGAGGTCGGTAGTTTGGTGGTTTGAATCCCTAGTGCCGCGTAACGGAGTGAGCTCCTGTTACTTGTTCCAACTTCTGCCAACCTAGCAGTTCGAAAGCACGTAAAAAATGCAAGTAGAAAAATAGGGACCATCTTTGGTGGGAAAGTAACAGCATTCTGTGCGTCTTCTGCCTTTAGTCATGCCGGCCACATGACCACAGAGACGTCTTTGGACAGTGCTGGCTCTTTGGCTTTGAAATGGAGATGAGCACCACCCCCTAGACTCAGGAACGACTAGCACATACGTGCGAGGGGAACCTTTACCTAGTAGTGGTTTAATTACCGTAAGCTCCAGTTGGCTGGTTATTCATAGTGAGGAAAACATGCCCATAGCAAGCATTAAATAGCCATTTTCTAGTTTTCTAGGTGGCTAACATCAAATCCTCACGTTCTGAATGATCTGGAGAAAGCTAGGCAGAGGGAGAAAGTGCTGGAACCTCTTACACTCCGTTGCATCATTCAGGAATCTTGGCCTGTTTCCAGATAACAGTAGGAGTGATTTTTGTGCATGTCTTTTTTCCTCAATCTCCACCAGGTGGCAAAGTTGCTAAACTTTTTAAAATAATTTAAAGTCAGGACAAGTTATAGAACTGAACACAATCACAGACAGCTGCTGAGCATTCTTAAACCGATCCATTCACAGTGGGGATAATACTGAAATTACAGGTAATCCTCACTTAATGGTTGTTCCTAAATTACAATGGACCTTCCCAGAGCTATTTAGGACCCGATTTCAAAGTTCTGACGGCTGCCTCCCCCTCCCCTCGTGGTTACGTGATCACATTTTGGGTGCTTGGCAATAGCTTCACAAGTAGATATAGTTCATACCTTTTTGGGATGAAAATTATCAGTACTTTTGATCAGTGACGTCATCAAAGTAAACAAACCCACGTGCTGATTACGTCACCAGATCATGCCCCCTAAGCGGGAAGTGACGTGAACAGCCCCCACCCTCCGGATGTGACGTGCATACCCCTCCTCCCCGGCTGGGGTGTGCATAATTGACCCCACGTGGTGCAGGTTTCACAAGATCATAACCCTAGCCAGACATGTGTAATGGCCTAAGCCCATAATGATGAGTAGCCCTAACAGATAAGTTGTTGCGCAATATCCTAACCCTATTTTTTCAGATAAGACGTGTTGAAACTTACCCCATCAAGAAAGATGCCAAGACTCTGTGTACATGTTAGTTTAACCCTAGATTAATTCTATGGACATTCAAGGGTGGTGGGAGTGGGGTTGTGAAATAAAAAAATGCTTTTTATTTGTAATCATGTTGTTTGTTGTTTATTTTATTTATATGCCGCCCTTTTCCCCCCGAAGGGGACTCAGGGCGGCTCACAACTCAAACCAGGGAAGGGGGATACAAACAAAAAATTAAAATGACACAACAATGCATAATTTAAAATGCACAACAGTCATACCATTCGAGACGGGGGCAACAGTTCTTTAGCCCCAGGCCTGTCGGAACAGCCAGGTTTTAAGGGCTTTGCGGAAGGCCTGGAGGGTGGTGAGGGTTCGAATCTCCACGGGGAGTTCGTTCCAGAGGGTCGGAGCAGCCACAGAGAAGGCTCTCCTCCGGGTAGTCGCCAGTCGACACTGGCCGGTGGATGGAATTCGGAGGAGGCCTAATCTGTGGGATCTAATCGGTCTAGTGGAGGTGATTGGCAGCAGGCGGTCTCTCAAGTACCCAGGTCCAATACCATGAAGGGCTTTATAAGTGACGACTAGCGCCTTGAAGCGTATCCGGAGACCAATAGGCAGCCAGTGCAGTTCGCGGAGGATAGGTGTTACGTGGGTGAACCGAGATGCACCCACGATCGCTCGTGCGGCTGCATTCTGGACAAGCTGGAGTCGCCGAATGCTCTTCAAGGGCTGCCCCATGTAGAGCACGTTGCATTAGTCCCGCCAGGTTGCATGCAGTGGATCCCAGGCATGAATGAACAGGCTTATCCACTGCATGCAACCTGGCGGGGTTGCCTATTGTGAATGGTTAAATGCAGACCCCATGTCTCAGCAAAAATTAAA
This sequence comes from Thamnophis sirtalis, assembly GCF_051295495.1. Classification (NCBI taxonomy): domain Eukaryota; kingdom Metazoa; phylum Chordata; class Lepidosauria; order Squamata; family Natricidae; genus Thamnophis; species Thamnophis sirtalis. The sequence continues at coordinate 167,245,702 of NW_028261381.1, read as the reverse complement.
ACCAACATTGCCTAGATAGGGAAAAAAGTGGGGTTTAAATGCAGCCCTTAGCAGATTGATTACAAATAAAAAACATTTTTTTATTTCGCAACCCCACTCCCACCACCCTTGAACGTCCATAGAATTAATCTAGGGTTAAACTAACATGTACACAGAGTCTTGGCATCTTTCTTGATGGGGTAAGTTTCAACACGTCTTATCTGAAAAAATAGGGTTAGGATATTGCGCAACAACTTATCTGTTAGGGCTACTCATCATGATGGGCTTAGGCCATTACACATATCTGGCTAGGGTTATGATCTTGTGAAACCTGCACCATGTGGGGTCAATTATGCACACCCCAGCCGGGGAGGAGGGGTATGCACGTCACATCCGGAGGGTGGGGGCTGTGCACGTCACTTCCGCTTAGGGGGCATGATCTGGTGACGTAATCAGCACGTGGGTTTGTTCACTTTGATGACGTCACTGATCAAAAGTACTAATAATTTTCATTAAAAAAAAGGTATGAACTATATCTACTTTCACACTTATGGCTGTTCTCCATGACTGATTTTCAGTGTTTTTTGAGGGTTTCCAGCATTTATTTCTGGTTTTGGGGGGTGGGGGGGGGGAAACGCCCATTGGAGGAAACAGGTTTGTTTAAAAACCGCCACATACAGTTAGTGTTCATTTAATGACCGCCATAAAAAAGGTTGTAAAATCAAAGGTGCTCCTGCGATGATCCACCTGGACTTACAAGAGTAATTCTGGGGTCAATTACAGTTGTAAATCAAGGACCACCTATATTTATCACTAGCAAGACAGTCTATTACCATGATGGTTAACCTATGGTAGGTGGCATGGATAGCCCTCTTTGTAGGCACACGAGCCATTGCCCCAGTTCAGTTGCACTGCGCAAGCACCTCCTGCCAGCCGGCTGGTTTTCGCGTCTCTGCTGTGTGGGGCACACACAAGAGACACTCGCATGCGCAGGGGGCGTACTAGGCACAGGGGGTTATGTGCATACATGGAAGAGGGGGTCATGCACACATGCGTGGGGTGGGTGCATGTGGGGGTCACACCTGCATTGCACAATATACAATAGCAGAGTTGGAAGGGACCTTGGAGATCTTCTAGTCCAACCCCCTGCCCAGGCAGGAAACCCTATACCGTTCCAAACAAATGGCTATCCAACGTCTTCTTCAAGACTTCCAGTGTTGGGGCATTCACAACTTCTGGAGGGAAGCTGTTCCACTGATTAATTCTTCTAACTGTCAGGAAATTTCTCCTCAGTTCTAAGTTGCTTCTCTCCTTGATTAGTTTCCACCCATTGCTTCTTGTTCTACCCTCAGGTGCCTTGGAGAATAGTTTGACTCCCTCTTCCTTGTGGCAACCCCTGAGATATTGGAAGACTGCTATCATGTCTCCCCTAGCCTAGTCCTTCTTTCTATTAAACTAGACATACCCAGTTCCTGCAACCGTTCTTCATATGTTTTAGTCTCCAGTCCCCTGATCATCTTTGTTGCTCTTCTCTGCACTCTTTCTAGAGTCTCCACATCTTTTCTACATCGTGGCAACCAAAATTGAATGCAGTATTCCAAGTGTGGCTTTACCAAGGAATTGTAAAGTTGTATTAACACTTCATGGGATCTTGATTCTATCCCTCTGTTTATACAGCCTAGAAGCGTGTTGGCTTTTTTGGCAGCTGCTGCACACGGCTGGCTCATACTTAAATGGTTGTCCACTAGGACTCCAAGATCCCTCTCAAAGTTACTACCATTGAGCAAGGTACCACCACTGCATTGTGGGTGTATGCACACTTTTCGGCATGTGACAACAAAAAGGTTAGCCATCACTGGTCTATTTTAAGGCATTTAAAACCCTAGCTTCTGTAATAGAGACATGCAAGCTTCTCCATGCAGAAGATTTCTAAACAAGAAGTAAGCAAAACAATTTGTATTCCTCCAAATATCTGAATTACAGACTCCCTTCATTGTCACCTGGTCAAAGACTGTGGAATGTTATTAATTGAATTGCGTAATTACTGGTACAGGCAGTTCTCCACTTACGGTCTTAACTGAGCCCAGAATTTCTGTTGTTAGACGGGACAGTTGTTAAATAAATTTTGCCCCATTTAACAACCTTTCTTGCCACGGTTGTTAAGTGAATCAGTGAGTTGTTAAGTTAGTAACAGGGTTGTTAATTGAATCTGACTTCCCCACTGACTTTGAGTGTTAGAAGGTTGCAAAAAGTGATGACATGACCAGGGGACTGTGCAACCGTCATAAATACGAGTCACTTGCCAAGCACCTGAATTTTGAACATGTGACCATGGGGATGCCGAAGTAAATCATGAAAGGAAACCTAACATAGCCCAAATATTCCCTTTATAGTCAGGTTTTTACCTCATTTTGGAAGCACAGAGGGGCCACCACCAAGAAGATCCTGTTAGCCTAATTCTGTTCTGAATGTACAAAACCTTTAAATTTTCAGCAGGAAAGTTTATGAGTTCCTGGCTAATTTGAAACTTATAATGGCCATTTATGTGGACAGGTTTCATGCTTGCTGAAGCTGTGGAATATTTCACTGGAATTTTAGAATTCAAATACATGTATAGCGGAAGATCAGCAAAGGAGCTAGCGTGCTATATAAGAAAAAGATTATGCTGAAAAACAATAGTTGCTCAATTGTGCTGAATAATTTTAGTTCCTGTTACCATAGCTATTGTGCTTGGAAAAGGGCTGTGGAATTTGAGGTGGCCGATTTATCTTGTAGTGATTACCTCTTGCATAAAGGAATGAGTCACCTGTATTACTCATCTTAATAGTTTTAAGAGTGCTCAATGTTTGAGTTTCTACAGGGCAAGAATTCAAATTCTAAAAATAAAACTGGCCCAAATACCTGGAGAAACACCTAGTCAAATGCCTTAATTTGATATTCCTGTGTTACAGATGAGGAACACTGAGGCTGAGAAACGAGTAGAACAAAGAAGAGAACTATATAGATATATAGATATATATATTTATTTATTTCCTTTTTCAGGAAATGGATTCCCCTTGGCAAAGTCCTGCTTAAACAAACAGAGAATCCCCCACTTCACATTCAGACACTCTCCAATATTCATCTGAGACCTAGGATGCAAACTTGTGGTATATAAATCTACTTCCCAATTTACCCTTCAGGGAAATGTTATCCATTGCTAACTGCTCTAAGTACTGTATTGTCTATGTTGGCAAAGGAAGGATGTTGGGACGAAGAAATGGGACAATTCGGATTTCCCCACCCCTCATTAACTAAAAGCAAACCTCTTTTTGACTTCTTCCCATCCTCTTTCTGAAAAGGCTTTCTTATCAAGTTCTTATCACAATAGCAAATTAAATTGAATTGAATTGACATTGGGATTGGTTGATTCAGGAGGCAAAACTGCTTACAAAGCTGATAAAAAAACTTTTTTAAAAAGCTGGCAACCTTTTATCTGAGCAGCAAAAATATAAATATTGGATTGAGAACCAAACCCTTTTTTTCAAGACTGACCAACTTGCCACATCACTTTCTCCCACCTTTAACTATTCTACATCACCAATTCTTTCCATGAGAATTCTGGTAAATGAAATAATTCTCTCCAAGCTTGCTACCCCCCCTCCCCCCCCAGTTCCTTTGAAAACTGAATTATCCCCCACCAGGGCGTATAATTCCATATCTAAAATATTTATTAGCAGTGTACATGTCTTCATGCTTTCCAGCATGCAGTTCTTAAAAAGTCTCTCCCATCCAAGCGTCCTTCATCCTTGAGCCCGACTGTCTTTTGTGCGTGTGGATTCTTCATCAGCTGCTGGTTGAGGCTCGTTTCTCACTCGGTTGACCGCGATGGGCACCGTCCTCATGGCCGATTCCGTCACAGGACCTTCGATGCGGAGCTGCCCGTCACTGGAGATGGAGCAACTGAGCCGATCTCGGTCCACGCTCTGGGGCACGTCCCACGCCCTCCGGAAGACCTCGTAGCGGAACGGCCCATTGGGCATCTCGCTGGCCTTCCTTCCCGTCAGGACCACTTTCTCCCCTACCAGCTTGACCACCAGTTCCTGGGGGTCAAATCCAGTCATGTCTTGAGTCACTGCAAAGGTGTCATTGGCGCTGGGTGTCTCCAAGCTGTGGATGGTTTCGCGACTGACCATGCTGCTCGCCGTAGGCCGCCAGTTGCTGGTCAGGAGCTCCCACATAGAGTCCATCTCGCGCTCCAGCTCTTCAAAGAGCGAACTGGTCCGGGGCCATAAACCTCGGCTTCGCAGGGGAATTTGAGGGCCTGCAAGGTGTAGTCTGCACAGCATCTTGGTCTCTCTTCTGAATGATCTGAGCCCGGTGTGTCTTTGTATGTAGACAGCTGCTGTATGCTCAGCCTCCGGGATTTGGCTCCCTTTTATTCTCACCTCGCTGGAATATTTTTGATGTGATGCTTCCTGCAGTAAAGAATTTAACTCATCCCTTGGGCATTTCATGACAATTACTCAGCTATCTAAACTGGTACCATGAGACAACCTAACCCCGATTTTCAGCGCCGGCCTCATTTCTTTGGCCTGTGCCGGGTTTATAATTAGGATAACTTTCGCTCTCACTCTGTCCAAAATAGAATCTGGAGTAATGCATACTAAGCAGAGAACAGCTGCTGCCAGTAAACACCCAGGGAACGGTGCTTAAGAACCGAGGCCTTGATACACTAATCTGGTTTTCCTCAGACTTAACGTCTTCCTTTAGGCATAGATTAGAGACTGGTACGGTATCACAAAAGAAGAAGAAATGACTAGCTAACAAACATCATTTCAGGGGCTCCGAATTAAATATTAGCAGAATCTTAGGATTGTGATAGTTCATGCAGTCCTCGACTTGCAACCACAATTGTGGCCAAAATTTATGTGGCTAAGCGAGGTATTTGTTCAGTGAGTTTTGGCCCATTTTGCAATCTTTCTTGCCGCATTTGTTAAGTGAGTCACTGCAGTTGTTAAGTTAGTAACAGTGGTGGGTTTCTATTATTTTTACTACCGGTTTGCTCGTGGACGCGCGCTCGTGCGCAGAAGCGTCTAGGCAGATGGGCGGAGCCTCCTGCCACCGCTACTACTAGCTTGCCCGATCTGGGCCGAATCGGCAGCAATCCACCTCTGGTTAGCAACACAATTGGTAAGTAAATGTTTAGAGTGTTTAGAGTGTTTAGAGTGTTTATTATAATTTATAGGCCGCCCTTTTCCCTGAGGGGACTCAGGGCGGCTTACAAAACACGGGGAAGGGGGTAAAAGACAAAAAACATAAGACAATACATAATATTAAAAATAGAGCACAACATTCATTCATCATTCGGGAGGGGACAAACTAACATTTTTCATCCCCAGGCCTGACGGGATAGCCAGATCTTGAGGGCCGTGCGGAAGGCCTGGGCGGTGGTGAGGGTGCGGATCTCCACGGGGAGATTGTTCCATAGCGTCGGAGCTGCAACTGAGAAGGCTCTCCTCCGCGTAGTCGCCAGTCGGCACTGACTGGCGGATGGAATTCGGAGGAGGCCTACCCTGTGCGATCTGATGGGACGCAGGGAGGTAATTGGCAGAAGGCGGTCTCTCAAATCTCGCTTCCCCATGGACTTTGCTTGTCAGAAGGTCACAAAAGAGGATCACATGACCCCCCCCCCCAAACAGGCTGCAAGTGTCATAAAAATGAGCAAGTTACCAAGGTATCCAAATTTTGATCAGGTGACCATGGGGATGCTGCATTGGTCATAAGTGTGAAAAACGGTCATATGTAACTTTTTTCAGTGCCATTGTAACTTTGAGTAGTCCCTAAACCAGCGATGGCAAACCTTTTTTGGCTCGCGTGCCATAAGTGGGGGGAGCGCAGGGGGGGGTCGTACGTGGGGGTGCCACACCCATAATGCAATGCGCAACCTCCCAGCATGCATGCACGCATGACAGGCATGACCCCCCATTTTTGGCATGCTTTTTTCGCCCTCCCCAGGCTCCGGAGGCTTTATAGGAGCCCGGGGAGGGTGAAATCAGCCTCCGCCGCCGCCCCCTCCCGGAGGACCTCCAAAAGGTTCAGGGAAGCTCTGGAAGTTTGGGAACAGATTTCCGGTTTGCTGATAGGGCCGGTTTAAGCCCTCCGGAGCCTTCAGTTCAGTTCAGGGCCATTTCTTGTCCTCCGATGACATGGCAGCATGTCTTCTCCTGGATTGAATTTGAAAAAGGTAAGCAATCTCAGGCCTGGTAAATATTTGTACGGGAGATCACTGAACCAGGACATTGAGACAACATCCGAAAAGACAACAATAACTATCTGGCTTTATACTGTTGACAAGAAAATGACAGGAACGGAATTAAACTTGATTGAAGGATGGAGTTTTCCTTTAACCGGAGAAGTGGAAATGCTCAGTGGTTGTTTCCCCATTATCCCTCCCCCAATTCAGCCCTCAATAAGCATCTCCCCCTATATTTTAAGATTTCTTCCCTCCTTTGTCACCTAAAAGATATTGGAAGACTCCAGTTCTCAGCTGTAAATCTTCCAGAAGGTTCAGATTGTTAAAAAAAATATTGGGTTAGTAGAATTACAAACGCATCTCTCGTCTGATCAACAACCTAATTAGAGGATGTGCAGTTTGTCCGCAGATATTCACTGACATCATAGGAGAGATTCAGTATGAAACATGAATGGAACGCATAGCATTGAAATACACACATCCCAATGTCACCGTCGTGTTTCTGGAATATTTTTAAGCAGCTTTATTTATCTTGCAGGATGTAGGACAGGACTGCCAGTCCCCTCTAGCACACTTGAAATAGGAGGCTGACGCCAACCCCATGACAGAGTTCCATCCTCGTACAAAGGAAGAAATGTCACCGAGATGTTTCTGCAACAGCTGTCACACCCTCTCCTTGTGTTAGTTGCGGAAGCCCCAAGAAGGAGCTAGCAAGGACAGTCACAGTCTGGAAAGGGCGTCCCTTCCTGGCAGGAACCGGGGAGAATCGAAACCAGTTGCAGCAAAGTGGCTGTTGATCAACCCCTCCATCACAAAGCACCGTTTTTTTGTTTTTTGTTTTGTTTATTTTATCAATTTCATATATACATTCACAATTATATGATCTCATAACTGTTATTAATAATATGTATTTATAACAATTTTTCCCTACAGTTGACAATATACTTGAAGTTTGCTTTCTTAACATCCCATAGATCCATCTTATCTTACAACGGTCCTACTTCTTCTTCCCTCCCTCCCTCTTTCCTTCCCTCGTTTATTCTCTCCTATTCCCCTTCCTTCCCTCCTTCCTTCCCTCCCTCCCCTTCCCTCCTTCCCTCCTTCCTTCCTTTTTCTCCTTCTCTCCTTCCTTTCCCCCTTCCTTTCCTCCTTCCTTCCCCCCTTCCTTCTCTCCTACATTCCCTCCTTCCTTCCCTCCTTCCTTCCCTCCTTTCTTCTCTCCTTCTCTCCTTCCTTCCCTCCTTTCTTCTCTCTTTCTCTCCTTCCTTCCCTCCCTGCTTCCCTCCCTCCCTCCTTCCTACCCCCTTTCTTCTTTCTTCTCTCCTTCCTTCCTTCCTCCTCTCCTTTCCCTTCTCTCCTTCCCCTTCCTCCCCTTTACCCTTCCCCTCTTCTTCCCATTCCTCCCCTCTTTCCTACTCTTACATTCCCTCCCATTCTTCCTCTGCCTTTCCCTTTCTCCTATTCCTCTCCTTTCTCCTCTCCTTCCTATCTTTCCTTCTACTCCTCCCTCCATCCACTCTATCCGTTGTTGTGTTTACATATTCTCCGTTTGGAGCACCGTTTTGCCCATATATCAGGGCAATGATGAGATCCCCAGGCAAATGGCTCTTCAGAGGGATACAATCGAGATCAAGGGAGGTACTAATTACCATTCTATAAAACCTTAGTAAGACCACACTTAGAGTACTGCATCCAGTTTTGGTCATCACACTATGAAAAAGATGTTGAGACGCTAGAAAGATTGCAGAGAAGAGCAACCAGGATGATTAGGGCACTGGAGACTAAAACCAGAGGCGAGTTTCTCCTGTTTCGGCTGAACCGGTAGTAGAATTCAGGCCTGGGTTGCAGAACTGGCAGCAACCCAGGCTTGCCACGCCCCTGAACTGGTTCCCTCGCTGCTGCTAGGCCGCCACCATTTTGGTTTCTAGTGACTGTGTGCCAATGGTGGGTTTCAATTTTTTTTAGAACCTCTTCTGTAGGTGTGGCCTGCTTTGTGGGAGTGGCTTGTCGGCCATGTGACTGGGTGGAGTGGCTTGACAGCCATGTGACTGGGTGGGCGTGGCCAACTTGTAAAATGTGGTGAAACTCACTTAACAACGCTCTTGCTTAGCAACCAAAATGTTGGCTCAGGAACTCTGGCATTTGAAGCACGCAAGTCTTAAAACTGTCAAGTTACAAGACCCTCGCACCCCTAACCCTTTAGAAAAAAAACCCCAGGGGTGTTCAAACTTGACAGCTTTAAGACTTGTGGACTTCAACTCCCAGAATTCCTCCTCTTGCTCTTCATCTTGTTGATGTGCGGATGGGCTGGGGGAGGGAGCTGGAACCGGTTCTAAACGGCCCTGTAGGTTTGTGGAACCTCTTCTATAGAAGAGGTTAGAACTGGCAGGAACCCACCCCTGTTGTGTGCACAGTTCACTGTGAATTGTTCTGCGCATGTGCCAAGAACAATTTACATTGAACAGCGTGCACGTTGCACACGGGTTGCAAGCTTGTAGTAAAACTGGCAGCAACCCACCCTGACTAAAACATACGAAGAACAGTTACAGAAACTGGGCATGGCTAGTCTAATGAAGAGAAGGACCAGGAGAGACATGATGGCAGTTTTCCAGTATTTGAGGGGCTGCCACAGAGAGGAAGGGCTCAAGCTGTTTTCCAAAGCACTGAAGGCCAGACAAGGAATAATGGATGGAAATTGATCACCAAGATATTCAACCTAGAAATAAGGAGAATTTTTCTGACAGTGAGAACAATGAACTCATGTTGCTTTTGGAAGCTGTGAGAGCTTTATCACTGGAAGCTTTCAGGAAGAGACTGGACTGCCATCTGTCAAAAATGGTGTAGGGCAGTGTTTCTCAACCTTGGTGACTTTAGGTCCTGTGGACCAGTGGTGGGTTTCAAAAATTGTTCGAACCTAGTCTGTGGGTGTGGCCTCCTTTGTGGGAGTGGCTTGCCACCCATGTGACCGGATGGGAGTGGCTTGCCGCCCATGTGACCCGATATGAAGATGCCGACGACACTTGTCAGAACCACCTTAAATTACCTCACACACAGCACTGGCATGCATAAGAATAGGATGTAAACTTGTTTTTTAAAAGGCATCTTTGGTTTGCGTTAAAACAACTTCAACACATGCAATGTTCTGATTGCACCACAAACACAGTAGTCATCCTTACCTTTCACAGAGGCACTGAGTTTTATAAATATGAGCATGATAGTGTAGAATAATCATATCCAAGGACCAGTGGTGGGTTTCAAAAAAATTTGGAACCTCTTCTGTGGGTGTGGCCTGCTTTCCGGGTCCACTGGTGGAACCTCTTCTAATCGGTTCGGTAGATTTGATGAACCGGTTCTACCGAATAGGTGCGAACTGGTAGGAACCCACCTCTGCTGTGGACATCAACTCCCAGAATTCCTTGGCTGGGGGATTCTGGGAGTTGACGTCCACAGGACTTAAAGTCGCCAAGGTTGAGAAACACTGGTATAGGGTCTCCTGCTCAGGGGTTGGACTAGATGACCTACAAGGTTCCTTTCAACTCTGTTAATCTGGATCTGGATCTAGAGACGAGGAACACACCAGTGAATGAAAGAATTTTACACTTTACCATTAGTTCAAGAAACAAATTTAAAAGCATAACACAAATAGCATGCATACCAAGCAACATGATAGCTAAATCTCTTACAGGCTGTCAAGAGCTCGTTATTAAGGACATCAGAGATACCCCAAGGGTGGCCAATTTTCACAGTATCCAATACTAGCTCCCAGGGAGAAGCTCCCTACCAACAACCCTATACGGCTAGACCTCTACTTACAACAGTTCACTTAGTGACCATTCAAAGTTACAACGGTACTGAAAAAAGTAATTTTTCAGACTTATGACCGTTGCAACATCCCCCATGGTTACTTGATTGACATTCAGATGCTTGACAGCTGACTCACATTTATGAAGGTTGCAGTGATCATCTTTTGAGACCTCCTGACAAGCAAAGTTCATGGGGAAGCCAGATTCCCTTAACAACCAGGTAGCTCATTTAACAACCGCAGGGATCCACTTAACAAACGTGGCAAGAAAAGTCGTAAAATGGGGGTGAGACTTAACAAATTTCTCACTTGGCAACATACGTAAATGTTGGGCTCAATGGCGGTCGTAAGTTGAGGATCAGGGGTGGGCTGCTCCGAGTTTGTCCAGGTTCGGGCAATCCTCTAGTGAAGATTTTGCACTGTTCAGCAAACCCCCAAATCCCACTCCTGTCTGACCCTGCCCCGCCCACCATGCCCCTCCCCTCCCAGGAGTCTCCACGTGGCCCATTTTGGATGGAAGGTAAGTGCAGGGCCTGGACGGAGGCTCGGGGAGGGGGGAAAACAGGCCCCCTGGAGGCTCCAAAAGGCCAGAAACCTGACAGTTTGTCAGAGCTCCCACCCTGTGCTTCCCACCACCCTTCTTCGTTCAGCAATAAAGAGTGAAAAACAAACAGGCCAGGCTCAGAATGAGCTCTAGAGCTTGATGAAAGAAATGTCCTTCTGGGTTCGGCTCCAAGTGGGGGAAAAGACACTGGAGACATGGAGGCTGCTTGGAAAGATGGTTTTAATGGTGGACAGGACCACATGCCTTGAGCTCCTGAACAGAAAAGAGGGATCACATGCTTCAATGTTGGTGGAGAAGAAGAGAGAAGGGCTGAGATGCTAAAAGTCCCTGGTTTTATGCCCTCTCTGGCCTTTGATCTTGAGCTTGCATTCTGATTGGTTGTCAGACTCCGATGGGGCCATGCAGGGGCAACTCTCTAAGCTGCGTTTTGAATCCAGGTTTGGTTGAGTTCTCAGATGCCATGTGGTGAGTTGGGTAAAGGGCAAATATTATGCCTTAATCCCATCACTCTGGAGCTGAAGTGGAGAACTCTTTATTATGTAAAGGGACTAGCTTGGCCTTCTTAATGGCCCATTGACAAAGTGGGGATGGGCAGGCAGCTATTCTGTCTTTTAAAACACGTTTCTTTCTTTTCACATCCAGAGAAATATTCTGCCTTTTCAATATTTCCTAGGATATTTCATTTTTCTGGGAGAGGGCTGAGTGATAACTTCCTACAACCTTTAGACATTTCTTCATATGAAGGAGAAATCAAAATGTGTCACGAGAGAGATGGAAAACCAACCAGATTTGTCCTTTCCTATGCCAATTGGCAGAGGGACACGGTGGCTCAGTGGCTAAGACGCTGAGCTTGTCGATCAGAAAAGGTCAGCAATTCAGCGGTTTAAATCCCTAGCGCCACATAGCGGAGTGAGCTTCCGTTACTTGTCCCAGCTTCTGCCAACCTAGCAGTTTGAAAGCACATAAAAATGCAAGTAGAAACCACCAAGACGTCTTCAGACAGCACTGGCTCTTCAGCTTTGAAACGGAGATGAGCACCGCCCCATAGAGTCGGGAACGACTAGCACATATCTGCAAGGGGAATCTTTACCTTTACTTACACCAACTTTTGGATTAAAACAGTCCTTCCCAACTTCAGCAATTTTAAGATATATCGACTTCAACTCCGAGAACTCCCCAGCTAAGTTGCTGGGGAACTGAAGACTTTATTAAGCCAAATAGGTGTTGTTTCATTTGTGTTTTTGCTTCGCATGTACATGTTTGCCTGTTGCAAACCATGATCATGTGGTTGCAGGTGGTGCATCTGGATGTAAGTTGTGAGCCAGTTGCCAATGCCTGAACTGCAATCACATGGTTGCAGGGTAGTATGATGGTTGTAAATGCAAGTTCAGGTTGAAGAGAACTGAAGAAGCTTCTTGGATGAGAAGTGAAACATTTTCAAGGAAGAAACCAAGAAAGTCCAGATGCCTTTTGAAAAGAACCTTTGGAATAACCATGACGATAAGAGCCAAGGTGGCGCAGTGGTTAGGGTGCAGTACTGCAGGCCAATTCAGCTGACTGTTATCTGCAGTTCAGCGGTTCAAATCTCACCGGCTCAAGGGTGACTCAGCCTTCCATCCTTCCGAGGTGGGTAAAATGAGGACCCAGACTGTGGGGGCAATATGCTGACTCTCTGTAAACTGCTTAGAGAGGCCTGAAAGGCCTATGAAGCGGTATATAAGTCTACTGCTATTGCTATTGCTATTGCTATGATTTGAGAATTTCCATAGACATTCAGCCCTTTTTCTGAGATCATCCTAACTTTAAAACATTGTTAAATGAACAGTCACAAGTCAAGGACTATCTGCAATTTGTATGCCAAAATTTGCACCAGGTAAAGAGCAGGTAATGTTGCCTTAAGAGAGAAATTTTGGCTCTTTCCAGAAAGAAAATCTTCATCAGGAGAATAAAAACTCTGAAAATAATTTATATCATCTTTTGTTGCAGTTGGCGGAATATGAGAAGATGGTCCAAAGAGAGAGAAAGATGTGGTTCAGAATTTCTGGCCCTTAAGTTTCATGAAATTATCTTTGAAAAAAAAATCAGGCAAATTGTCAAGTATACAAATATGAAAGAAGCTTTATTGCACAATTCTAAAACAAACAAATTATGAAATAGCTTGTCCATGTAACAGCAGCACAGGAAAGGAAGCTGAAATTTTTCAGCCAGTCATTGACAGTCGTTATTATTCTAGAAAGAGAAAAAAATTATAGGTGAATTAATTTATTGTATAACATTTCAAGGTTTTTTTATAAAGAGACAAACAAATTTAGGAGGCAATATGTCTCTGGCCCATTTGGAGAAAAGCAAATCTGTCACATCCATGGGCATTTCACACAGAAAGTTTTTTAGTTCTAGGTCACTGATGGTGAATCTATGATGTGTGTTAAAGACAACACCTGTAGGATCAGGAGTGTATTTTCTAAAACATGGATAGGAGACAGATGCAGGAATGAGAGAAAAAAACACATTGCTTTTAATTTAGAAGTGGAGGGCTGACTTGAGCTAAGGGGAACAGCTGGATTTTTAAAAAATGCTATGGGAGTCCAAGATTGGCCAAAGGGGTGGATGGATATATTAAATTAGGGTGCTCTTAACATCTTAGGGATGTGGTGGCTCGGTGGCTAAGACGCTGAACTTGTCGATCAGAAAAGTCGGTGTTTCAGCGGTTCGAATCCCTAGATCCATGTAACGGGGTGAGCTCCCGTTACTTGTCCCAGCTTCTGCCATCCTGGCAGTTTGAAAGCATGTAAAAATGCAAGTAGAAAAATAGGGACCACCTTTGGTGGGAAGGTAACAGTGCTCTGTGCACTTTCGACGTTTAGTCATGCTGTTTTTACATGACCACGGAGATGTCTTCGGACAGCGCTAGCTCTTCAGCTTTGAAACGGAGATGAGCACTGCCCCCTAGAGTCGGGATGACTAGCACATATGTGTGAGGGGAACCTTTACTTAACATCTTATTTGTTTCTGCATTGTCAACTTTAGTTCAAATTGTAGGATTTTCCCTCTACCCCACACCGCAAACTTTGCCCTAACATTTCTCTGCAGGTGCATTTTTAAGAGCTGAGGTGGCGCAGTGGTTAAATGCAGCACTGCAGGCTACTTCAGCTGATTGCAGTTCGGCTGTTCAAATCTCACCGGCTCAGGGTTGACTCAGCCTTCCATCCTTCTGAGGTGGGTAAAATGAGGACCCGGATTGTTGTTGGGGGCAATATGCTGACTCTGTAAACTGCTTAGAGAGGGCTGAAAGCCCTATGAAGCGGTATATAAGTCTTATTGCTATTGCTATTGCATTTTGCCATATTGCCTATTTTTGCTAATAGATTTTCTAAAACAAGGCTTTTCATCATTTGTGGGGTCCTGTGATCTTAGTGGTGGTTTTCTTGTAGACATTTCATTACCAAACTAGGTAACATCATCAATGTTAGGACTGATGTTTAGGTTACCTAGTTTGGTAATGAAAAATCTGCAAGAAAGCCAGTAAGCTCAGAGAGCACTAAGGACTCCACAGTTCAACTCTGTGCTACAAATATTCTCTTCCATGAAAATATGGCCTTTATTTCAGAAAGAAATATGTTAGATTTTATGCTAAGATTTGTAACCCACTTTTCCTCCAGATCATCAGAGTTGTACATCGGAAATGAATTCAGAAGGGTTGGAAGGAACCTTTGAGGTCTTCTAGTCCAACCCCCTGCTTAAGCAGGAATCTTAGAGAGGGCTGTAAAACTTCTGTAAAGCTGTATATGTCAAAGTGCTATTCTTAAGTACTTTTATTGTTCTCTCTTCCAAGTTTTCTGTGCCCAAAGCACACTCTGAGCTGAGAAATGATGAATGGCTCAAAGTCACTCTGTGAGGTCTCCACGAATGAAGGGGGCCTTTGAGTATAGTAAACAAAGAGAAAATCCTTACCGGGGCAACCGGCTTCTGTCCAAACATCTTCAGAGTCATTGCTATCAACTATGTCACTGCCTTGGATGGAGGTGGCTATGATTTCTGGACTTTGCAAGCTCTTTAGGGAGCAGATGTCACTGCTTGCCAAAAGACAGCGCTCTGGGGATTCGTTGTCATCCCCAGATGTTTGTGATGCCATCAATTCTTCTCTAGCATCTGCTGCTTGGGGTGTTTCTGCTATAGTGAATTCTTCACTTTGGCTCTGCTGTAAGAATTGAAACACATAAGGGGTCATACGTCAGCTCTCCAAGCCAGATAAGGTCTGTGACTGTAAATCCTCCCTCGAAAGACTTTGTTGGAGGTGAATGAGCAGAATTCACTGTAAATTAATACAAGGTTTTTTTTTTGCCAGGACAAGGAGTTTGTTTCATGCTCTTGGGAAGCCTCGGTCAGAACAGCAAATAGTGGCTGTGCAGCAGTGGTGGGTTTAAAATTTATTTTAGAACCTCTTCTGTAGGTGTGGCCTGCTTTGTGGGAGTGGCTTGCCAGACATGTGACTGGGTGGGTGTGGCCAACTTGTAAAATGTGGTGAAACTTACTTAATAACGCTCTTGCTTAGCAACCAAAATGTTGGCTCAGAAACTCTGGCATTTGAAGCACGCAAGTCTTAAAGCTGTCACGTTACAAGACTCTTGTACCCCTAACCTTTTAGAAAAAAAAACCCAGGGGTGTTCAAACTTGACAGCTTTAAGACTTGTGGACTTCAACTCCCAGAATTCCTTCTCTCGCTCTTCATCTTGTTGATGTGCGGATGGGCTGGGGGAGGGAGCTGGAACCGGTTCTAAATGGCACTGTAGATTTGTGGAACCTCTTCTATAGAAGAGGTTAGAACTGGCAGGAAGTCACCCCTGCTGTGCAGGATATGAGCTCAATCACACATGTTGCTAAGACAAGATAAGACAAAATGCTTACAAAAAGTTGTGGTGGAATCGGGTGGAATTCCTTCAGCATCACCAAACCATCCTTCTCCTCGTATTCCAGGTCACCTTCGGTGTCGTTCTGCGACTTATACTCCTCACTGTCCGATTCTGATTTGGTGGGCTGGTAAGAAAAGAAATATATTTATAAGACCTGGAATAATTTTAAAAAAAGTCCAAATCGTTCAATTACACAAGAAAGCAGAGCGTAGTAACTAAGTAGGAACATGTGGGATTTTTGGTGCTATGTGAACTTGGTTGGTTGGGGATATTTCATTACCCAGCTAGATAGCATCAACCTTGAACTACAGACATTCTCTTCTTTTAGTAACAACATACTATTTCTGTCACCAATTCACAATGTCCAAACTGTATATGTATCTACCGTATTTTTTGGAGTATAAGACGCACCAAGATTTTGAAGAGGCAAATAAAAAAAAAGGTTTTGCACTCTGCAGACCTCCCAAAAATGGCCCGTTTTTCTGTCAAAAAAAGGGGGCATGCATAGCCTTTAGGAGGCTTGTAGAGTACTTCTGAGGGCCAGGGGGGGGGCAAAAATGAGCAAAAACAGTCCATTTTTCGCTCATTTCTGCCCTCCCCAGCTCCCAGGAGCACTCTACAAGCCTCCTAAAGGCTATGCACGACTATTTTGGTGAGGGGGGGTTTCAGGAGGCCAAAAATGCTGCTTTCAGTGTATAAGATGCACCCAAATTTTCAGCCTCCTTTTTGAGGAAGAAAGGTGTGTTTTATACTCTGAAAAATACGGTATTTCTCTTCAAGAAAATAAGGTGTCTCCGTTAGGATTCAAACATTCTGCTATCTCAGAAATCAGAGTTGGCTGTTCTGTATACAGTGCTAAGCCAAAATATTAAAAAAACATGTGAACACTCAGAGCAATTTATAAACCAGGCATGAATTACTGTATTTTTTGGAGTATAAGAAGCACCAAGGTTTTGAAGAGGCAAATTAAAAAAAAAAGTTTTTGCACTCTGCAGGCCTCCCCAAAACAGCCTGGTTTTTTTTGCAAAAACACCCCCCCCTTTTTTTTTTAAAGCATGAGCCTTTAGGAGGCTTATAGAGTGCTCCTGGAGGCTAGGAGGTGGTGCTCATCTGTTACAAAGCCAAAAATCCAATGCTGTCCGAAGACGTTCTCGGTGGTCATATGGCCGGCATGACTAAACACCAAAGGCCCATGGAACGCTGTTACCTTCCCACCAAAGGTGGTCCCCTATTATTTCTACTTGCATTTTTAATGTGATTTTGAACTGCTAGGTTGGCAGAAGCTGGGACAAGTAATGGGAGCTCACTCCGTTAAACGGCGCTAGGGATTCGAACCGCTGAACTGCCAACCTTTCTGATTGACAAGCTCAGCGTCTTAGCCCCTGAGCCACCACGTCTCTCACCGATGATTACACCTGTGAAACAAACATTTTTATTGCCATCTAATTCTGGAGTGTAAGATAGGCTGATGAAGACTGAAGGGCTACCTACTATCACATTTTGCCAGGGAGTCTGAGGAGAAAAGGGCTGAGGCTTTCAACACTATTTGCCACCTTCCTGGAGACTCTCAGAAGGTCCCTAGAAGCAAAGGATGTTGGTAGCAGGAAGACTTTTGGGGTCACAGTACCTCATAGGTGATATCCTCTGAATCATCATTATCTGGAAGGTCTTTATTCAGAAGTGTTTCTATCCAGCACTGGGGCTCATCCAGAACAGTATCTTCTTCCTTCTTCCTTTTGATCCCTCTCATAGAAGGGGTGTCAGGCGATTTCTCTGCAAGGGAAGAAGAGAGTGCCGTGGGGATGGAAAACACAGGGGTGATTTCTGCAGGAAAGGAAGGCTGAGGAAAGAACCTACTGAATAAAACAGAAGCATGTCACACTGGGTCAGAAACAATTGGGCACAGACTCTGTTACTCCACCTTTCAGAAGAGGGGGGTCCAGCAGAGGACAAATTGTTGTCTAATCTCCTCTTGAAAACCTCCAGTGTTAGAGAACCCACAACTTCTGGAGGCAAGTTGTTTCAACTGATTAATTGTACTGTGTGTGTGTGTGGGGGGGGGGGGAATTCCTTATTTCTAGGATGTTTCTCTCCTTGATTACATTCCACCCATTGCTTCTTGTCCTTCCTTTCAGGTGCTTTGGAAAATAGGTTGACCCCCTTCTTCTTTCTGGCAGCCTCTCAAATATTGGAGTATCTTGCCTAGGCACAAAACCAGTTGGATGACCTTGGGGCACTCATTTATCTCAGTCCAGAGAAGGAGGCAATTTCAAATCAGTTCCAAAAACATTGCCAAGAACCCCCAAACCCCCATAATTTTAACCTCTCTACTGTTGACCTCACCCCTTTCCTAAGAGGTCTGTAAGGGGGTGTGCATAAACACACCAGTGTTCCTACCGCCCCTATCCTACTGTTTCCATGTATTTGTACCCATTTACTGTGTTCATATTTACGTTTATACATATACCTGTTATCTTTTACATGTTTGACAAACTAAATAAATAAATAAAATTGCTAGGCCTACTCCAAGCAGCCACCCATAAAGCAGACATAAAGTGAGATTTGGACATTAAGTGTGAAACCTACTGGGTCAGGCTGGACAGCCTCTTAGAGCCCCTTTACTTCTATATTAAAGCCACATAGACAGAGTTGGAGCTTGCAAAAGAAACAGGAAGCCAGTGCCTAACCACAAAATGTCAAAAGCCTATGTCAAAAGTCCAAGGTTCAATTAAAGTTAGTTAATGACACGTACTCCCTAAACAAAAGGAGAGGTAAGACCCCATCTCCTTATAAGGCTTTCTCCTCAAGGTAACCGCTAAGAAATGGGTTAAGAATTTCCGTGTTGCAATGCTTTTGAGAATGTATAAGAATGTGTGCGTCAATAATGAAGGTTGTTCAGAACTTGCAATGCTAAGCCATGAGCTAGCTTTCTGAACCTGGCTGCCAAATAAACTTTTCCTGTATCCTGAGAAGTCTAAAGCCTGTCATTTTCTGCAACAACAGGAGTGTGTACCTTCAAAGGAGGGGAGAAAAAACAAGCTGTTTATGTAGTGTTGCAGACTATCCCAGCCTAATATACTGTATTTTTGGGATTATAAGATACACCTCCCCCCCACACACAAAAGGGTGAAAATCTGGATGAGTCTTATACACTGAATACAGCATTTTTGGCCTACCAAAACCCCTTCGGCCCCTTGGCAAAAAAGGATATGCAGAGGGTTTGGGAGGCTTGCAAAGTGCTTCTGAGGGCTGGGGAGGGGGAAAACCAGCAAAGAATGAGCAGTTTTTTGCTCGTTTTTGCCCCCCCCCAGCTCCTAGAACACTCTAGAAACCTCCTAAAGCTTTGCATGCCCCCCCCCTTTTTTTTGAAAAAATGAGGCGTGCAGTGGGTTTGGGAAGCCTGCAGAGTGCAAAAACCTTTTTATTTACCTCTTCAAAATCATGGGGAGTCTTATACTCCGGTGCATCTTATAGTCCCAAAAATATGGTACCTTACAAAATATACCTTACTGTGTTTCTCTGAAAATAAGAACTAACCAGAAAATAAGCCCCTAGCATGATTTTAGCCGCCCGGAGTCCTTCGGGAGTGGGCGGCATACAAACCTAATAAACAACAGCAATCTTTTCAGGATGCTCCTAATATAAGCACTGCCCTAAAAACAGGCCCCAGTTAAGATCATCAGCCAGAAATATTTAGTACTGTATTCCCCCCCTCCCCAAATAAGATCTAATGCGTCTTTTGGAGCAAAAATTAATATAAAACTTGATCCTATTTTTGGGGAAACATGGTATTAGTTATACTTTTTAACATTTCCAGAGTTTGGAAAA
Organism: Thamnophis sirtalis; assembly: GCF_051295495.1. Classification (NCBI taxonomy): domain Eukaryota; kingdom Metazoa; phylum Chordata; class Lepidosauria; order Squamata; family Natricidae; genus Thamnophis; species Thamnophis sirtalis. Next base: position 167,226,383 of record NW_028261381.1, on the reverse strand, counting down.
ACAAGAAGGGGGGGAAAAAACTTCATCCCATTCCCCCTACTGGTTTTTCCCTGACTTACCTTCAATTTCAATGCCCCGGCACATGCTATGTAAAAAGCCAAGGGCCAACTGAAGTCGGATTGGGATGATGGCGAAGAGGATCTGAGCCACTGTCCCCAGGCGCTTAATGGCAGGCTGGCGCTTGTTGCCATCACGAGGTTTCACTATAAACAGGCAACGAAGCCAGGAACATCCCCTGTGTAGCCACTGTAGCTGGAACAGTAAAGAAGGAAACATGTGTGTGAATATACACCAGTCCTCCTCCCTAGATGACCACAAGAAGTGACACAAAATTAGGCCAAGGGGGAATTTCTGATCCCAGAACTCTCCTTGGTTCAAGCAGGTATATCTGCACATTCTCCAAGCCAGTTTTTCCATGGCTCATCTTGAGCATTGAATCACAGCTGTGGTGGTCTGAATAAGCAAGATGACATTTTGTCAACCTTAATTCCGATGGTCCTGTGAAGGAGTGTAGCCTGAATAAGCAGGGTTTGATGTGTGAATGCAGCTTTGGTGATTTGCAAAATATTTACGAGGACATCTTTAGGAAGTACCCTTAGGTCTAGGAAGTTTACAAAGGCACAGCAACAGTTCCTCTGTGAAACCCATTAATCTGGCACTCAGAGATCAATGGCTGTGTTCAAACCCTGCTTATTCAGGCTGCACTAAATAAACCTTGTTGCCTGACTTCGCAGCAGGCTAGATCAACACATTTTACAAGCCGCAGAAGCTGTGTTCACAAACCATCACCCAGCAAAGCAATGTTATCATTTAGCAAAATGTGCAAGCCGAAACAATTCATCCTTTTGTCTAATGTGTTAAAAAACAAAACAAAACACCAAGCTATTTCTTCCAGCAGCTGTCCAGCATCTGCAAGGAACAGAGATATAAATGAAAATATCTTGAGAAACCTTCTGTAGGAAGTTATCACCCAGCCCTTTCCCAGAAAAACAAAATATCTTAGGAAATATTGAAAAGGCAGAATATTTCTCTGGATGTGAAAAGGAAGAAACGTGTTTTAAAAGAGAGAATAGCTGCCTGCAGCTTCCTGCCCATCCCCCTTTGTCAATGAGCCATCAAAGCCTGAGCTAGTCCACTTTACATAATAAAGAGTTCTCCCCTTCAGATCCAGGGAGATGGGATTAAGGCATGATAATATTGGCCCTTTACCTAACTTGCCACAGGGCATTTGAGAACTCAACCAAACCTGGATTCAAAACGCAGCCTAGAGGGGCCCATGGGAATCTGACAACCAATCAGAATACAAGCTCAAGATCAAAGGCCAGAGAGGGCATAAAACCAGGGTCTTTCAGCATCTCAGTCCATCTCTTCTCCACCAACATTGAAGCATGTGATCACCTTTTCTGTTCAGGACTCAAGCCATGTGGTCCTGTCCACATTAAAACCATCTTTCCAAGCAGCCTCCATGTCTCCAGTGTCTTTTTCCCCACTTGGAGCCGAACCCAGAAGGACATTTCTTCCAACACAGGCAAGGAAGGAGATTTACCATTTCCCTTAGAATTCAGTTACATAGCAATAGCAATAGCAGTTAGACTTATATACCACTTCATAGGGCTTTTAGCCCTCTCTAAGCGGTTTACAGAGTCAGCATATCGCCCCCACAGTCTGGGTCCTCATTTCACCCACCTCGGAAGGATGGAAGGCTGAGTCAACCTTGAGCCGGTGAGATTTGAACCGCTGAACTGCAGATAGCAGTCAGCTGAAGTGGCCTGCAGTACTGCACTCTAACCACTGCGCCACCTCGGCTCTTTTGACACTTCTACAAGAGTTACATTACCAAAGTTTATTACTATTACAATTCTTTTCCCCCAGAATTCAGCTGGACCTTTCTCTAATTTAAACCTATCGTTCTGTGTCCTGTTCTTGGGACAATAAAAAACAAGTTTTGGTTTCTTTGCAGGATCCATTCAAGAAACATCCCATTTCTCCTTTCCCCAACCATCTCCCTCCTAGTTGCAAACGGGAAGAGCAGTTGCAACCCAACGTAAGGACTAGTATGTGCATTTAAGTTCAAGTGAGCTGTGGTAATCAAGGCAGTGGGGAAATATGAAAGCCAATTGGCATAAAGGTAAAGGTTCCCCTCTCACATGTATATTAGCCATTCCCAAAACATGCCCAACTTGGAGAAAGCAAGATAATCTAAAAGGCACAGTAAGACAGGCCCCCCCTTTTTTGCCAAGGGGCCTGGCTTCCAGTAACGGAAGCAAACATGCAGGAAACCCTGAAATAAAACAAAAGTCATTTTTTACTCATTTTCCAAATCACCACCTAGGATACTTGACTGAAAATACAAGCCTGACCGGAGATGGTTTTTTTGCCCAAAATTTCAACCCCTCCCTATTTTCCAGAGCAATTATACTCCCCCCCTCAAACCCAAGGGGAGGAGGGCAACTTACCAGAAACCTCAATGGCCAGATCCAGTCTATTATTTTAAAACACACTTTCCAGGCGACCTCTGGACTTTCTTTGAGAGGAAGTGTAGAAATCTCCTAGAAGGGAGGTGTAAAAAGACAGAAATCAGCTTCCAACACCTTAAAACCATTTAAGAAGCTTGCAAGCAACCAGGTAGGATGATGCAGTGTGGGAAGTTATCATCCAGCCCTCTCCCAGAAAAATGAAATATCCTAGGAAATATTGAAAAGCCAGAATATTTCTCTGGGTGTGAAAAGAAACATGTTTTAAAAGACAGAATAGTTGCCTATAGCTTTCTGCCCATTCCCAGCTAATGGGCCATTAAGATGGCCAGGCTAGCCCACTTTACATAATAAAGACTTCTCCTCACTGCAGCTGTAGGGGGAAGGGATATTACTCAACTGACCACAAGGCAACTGAGAACTCATCACAGCCTAGAGAGTAGCCCCCTGCATGGCACCATGAGAGTCTGACAACCAGTCAGAATACATTTCTTACACAGGAACAGGAAACAGAGAGGTGGGACTGAACAGGGTATAAAAAGCCTAGCAAGCCCTTTCCTCAGCCCTTCTCTTCTTCTCCATCAACATTGAAACAAATTATCCCAGGAAAGATGCCATTTTCTTGAATAGTTTAATGTTCTGACCCCCCCTTCTCCGTCCAGGAATGAAAGCCAAAAGCCACGTAACTAAAAAGGTTTCTTTTAATCAGTCCAAGCTCTTGTTGGCTGCAAGCCCAAATAAACAAAGATAATTAGCTCTGGCAGAAAGTCCTATAACTCACACCAAAACGTAAGTACTCAGTTGTTCCTTCCCCAACAACTCCCAAATGTTTCCCTGAACACTCCCTCTGATCCAATGCTCTGCCGCCACCTGGTGGCCAACGGCTCCTGCCGGGCCACAACAGCTTAAGATGCATAGACTTCAACTTCCAGAACTCCCCAGCCAGCATGCTGGCTGGAGAACTCTGGGAAATGAAGTCCATACCACTTAACATTGCCAAAGTTGAGAAACATTGGTTTAGAGGGGGAATTCCCCCCCCCCACCAAAAAAGAGGAGAATATAGAAGTTCTTCCTCCAACTCAAACAACACCTGGCTTTGGGGTTGAGAGGGAAGGACTGGATCAAACCCTTCCCCCAATAAATAACATTTTCCCTTTAAACTCAAGTTCTAAGCATAGACCAACAGCACCATTACTTGCTGAAATGCCTCTTACAAACTTGTTCGTCTTGTAAGGTTCCAGCAGTTTCCCCGAGCCACTGAGATCTCCACTGAGAGTGAGACTTGAGACAAGGCATGCAAAAATATCAGCTTTTATTTATGGCCATAGCAAAAGCTGGGTGACCAAACTGTATCCAAAAACATATAAACAAATGAATGTAAGGAATAGCCATCCCCTGCAAGAGTTGCTCAGAGTATTATATACATTTTAGGCAAATACAAAGTTATCCAATCAGAGACAAAGATTAGTTACCAACGTGATCTTTAAAGCATTTTTTTGTTCAAGTTCCTATCTCTGTCTACCTTATCTGTGTATTCCTATAGCCTTGTATAGGGGATAGCAGCCCCCCTTTGTCAAGTTGTTTTTCCGGCAGAATGCTTTAAGGATTTATGAGCCAGGAAAATTCCCTAGTTTGGTTCCTTTATCTATGGGCCTCATATTCCCGTGTAACAATTTATTCTATGTTTTCAAGAATGTGCCTAGCTTTGAAGCCAAGAATAGAAGCCAGACACAGCAGTGACATAACATTTGCAGTCCATTATTAAGGTTGCAATTTGTTAGAAAACAACTAATTTCTGACAGTATACAATAATATAAGTAGAAGCCAATAACAAAGCTTAATTCTTAGTAAATGATTTCTAGCAGTATATCATATCAGAAGCAAATAGGAAATATTGGTTTAATCAGTAACAATTATATAGTAACACAAGCAATTCATAATAAAAGCAAATAGCCACTATTGATTCATATTGATTCATACCCTCCTTCAGTCTATTCTCTTCCCTAATAGTATAAATGCAATAACAATACCTGGGGCACGGATTTTTCTCCTTTCTGCTCCATGGTGAGTGAAAAAGAAATAAGCCAAGTTGAACCTTTCAATTAGGTTTAAATAGACTCAGCCCCAGCTGCAATCCTTCTAGCTTTAACTAGCCAGCTTCGCTCCTCACCAAAGGGTGCCTTTGATCCTGATCCTCAAAATACTTAAGGATGGGTGGTAATAAAGGTGCTGCAAATAAGGGTTTAGCTGTATACCAGGGGCTAAACTCTGAAATGCTAACCCTTGTTAAACTCACCAACCACAACAGGCTATATGTGAATGCAGCTGGGAGATCTTGAACTGGCTTAGTTAAGCAACTGTGTAAATTGAGGAGAGACCTTGGAGGTCTTCTAGTCCAACCCCCCCTGCTTAGGCAGGAAACCCTATGTCAGCCTCTACTTTGCTTGCTTGCTATCGGCTGCCATAGAAACGGGGAGGGTGGGGGTTTGAGGGATTTGGGAGGGGGAATTACTGGTGCTGGAGGAGTTGTCAAGAAAGGAGTTTTGTTCTCACCATCTTCTGCGCATGCTGATGGCTTGTGTTTGGTCTTGGACAAGGTCAACCATCTTTGCTTACCAACTGGATGAGGGCTTTTGAAGATGCACCCCACATGACACCTTAGGGAGTTGCAGATTGGACATTGGGTTGGGGTAATTGGGGGGTGGGGGGAGAGGGTGCTGGGAAATGTTTGATATGTACATGTTCGTTCCTTTTTGGCTCAGATCTTGCTTTTCTTTCGCTGCTATCATTCATATCTAGTAAAAGCACTTCATCTCTATTCAAACGGAGTTGAGGTTTTTCTTTCTTGGATATTGAAGGAGGCATGCCTGACACCTTACACCACTTCAGACAAATGGATATCCAACATCTTCTTAAAAACTTCCAGTGTTGGAGCATTCACAACTTCTGGAGGCAAATTGTTCCACTGATTAATTGTTCTAACTGGTGCATTTAGGAAGTTTGGGCAGCAGTGGGATATCATTTGGATAGAGCGAGGTGTAGGAGAAAATAGGGGCTTAAAGGGGACAGAATTTAAGTCTTTGTGGGATTATTACATGCTGGGAGCAGTTGGCAGTAGTTGCATGCAGATTGTGTAATTGCCTGTTGGTCACATGAAAGACTAAAGACAGTGGGTATGTTTGCATGACATATTTTGTGTGTGCTTTTCAGTCAGTTTCTTGATTCAAAGGTAATATTCTAGACCTTAACTATCTCAACTGCATTGATGGACTGGGTTAAAAGAGTTTGGCTAATTTAGAACTGAATATTATTCTTTGGGGAAAAAAAAGATGAGGAATCCTTTTAGTTGAACTCAACTCCTGCTTTGGAAAGCAATCGTTAGCAGCTTCCCCCCCCCCCCCCCCCCCGCATAATATTTTATTTCCATTTCATTCTATACAATCACATGTTTACTGTGCATAACCGGGGCATATAACATTGAGTAATAGACACAGCCCTCGCTTATATAGAAAATGCCCCCTACAATACAAACCCAATATACCACCTCGGCCCACCATGCACCCTCTTTCAACCCCCTCCAACTTTCATTCTTCCTTCTCACATACCCTACTTCCCCTCCCCCTCTATCTAACCCTAACCCTATCACTCCCTCTCTTAATCCATTCCCTCCCTTCCTTCTCCTCCTCCTCTCTCTCACCCTCTCCACCCTCCTTCTTCTTTCACTCAGCTCCTCCCTTCGGTATACTTCTATTACCTTCCAATATATTCGGTTTGTTCTGTTTTAACACTAACATTAAAAAGCCACAGTATACAGGTGCAATCATGTACTTTAGAATTTAAAACTTATTATATTTCCCCCCTCCCCCCTCCCCCTAGATCCCCACCTCCCTTCCCTCCCCCCAACTTCCCAGAGCCCATACACGGTATAACTTTTTGACAATCACAGTCTAAAATATCTCTACATTGAACTCAGCTGATCGTTAGCAGCTTTTGTGGGGCATATTTTAATCCTACTTCTCAGTTGCTTGATATCCCACTCAGAAACTTAATCAGTTAGTAGCCTCATCCTGCTTAATTTCTAAGCCTAGATCCGGGATGGTGAATCTATGGCACATGGAGCCATTTGTTAGGGCACGCGAGGTGCTGCCCTGTCAGCTGACTTCGGCCTTCTTTTGAGGCCATTTTTCACCCTCTGGAGTCCCTACGGACAAACCGGAAGTCACAATTCCTGAACTTCTGGGTTCCTTGTAGGTCCGTTTTTCGCCCTCCGGAGCCTTCAGGGAGTTCCTGAGGCCTCCGGAGGGCGTTCAGGCAGAGGAGTCTGTTTTTGCCCTCCCCAGGCTCATAGAAAGCCTCTGGAGCCTGGGGAGGGCGAAAAAACCATACCAAAAGCGGCGAAGAGGGTTTGTTGCTGGTCGTGCACATAGCATTATGGGTATGGCATGCCCACGCACGACCTCCCCCCCCCCTGCGCTCCCCTCCACTTTTGGCACAGGAGCCAAAAAAGGTTTGCCATCACTGGCCTACATGAATCAGCCAGGGGCTTTTCACTTGCTGAGTTCTTATAGGAACAGAGCAGGGGTGGGCTTCAAAAATTTTAGCAAGAGGTTCTCTGCCCGGTGGTTGGGTGGGTGTGGCTATGGTGGGTGTGGCCTAATCAGCCTCCTGCACCATGAGGTGGTGGTGGCTGTTTTTGCGCTCCCCGGACTTCGGAGGTTTTTGTCAAGCCTCCAGGAGGATGAAAACAGCCACTCCAGGCTTTGGAGGCCAGAAACGGGTCCATTTTCAGCCCTCCCGAACTTCTGATAGGCCTGTTTTCCACCCTCTCTGAGCCTCTGCATACCCTGCACTTACCTGCATCCCAGGTAAGTGGAGGGACTCTTGGGAGGGGTAGGGTGGGCGGGGCCAGCCAGGAGTGGGATTTGGGGGTTCTCCGAACGGCACAGAATCTTAGCTAGAGGTTCTCCGGAACCCCTGCGAACCCCCAGCAGCCCACCCTTGGAACAGAGCCCATTAAAAGAAACAATAGGTTTCGAAGATTGTTCCTAATCAAATACTTCTTCATTATTCATTCATTACACTGATTTATAAATCTAAGGAATGTCTAGCCTTCAGGACTCTGGACAGTTTGCAAAAATAAAAACCAATAAAAGCATCCTTTTATTTAGAAATCTAATTTCTAGGATAACAATCTCACAGCGACTCTTGAGTGGCGTGCAAAATTAGAACAGGCATACAATGTGAACCAAAGATATTAACACAGAGATGAATATAGGTCATTCTTGGTTTACAATAGTTCATTTAGTGACCATTCGAAGTTACAGTGGCACTGAAAAAGGTGGCTTATGACCATTTTCCACACCACCCACATGGCATCTCCATGGTCACATAATCAAAATTTGGCCGCTTGGCAACTGACTCATATATATGATGTCCCGAGATCACATAATCCCCTTTTGCAGCCTTCTGACAAGTCAAAGAAGAGACCAGATTCATTTAATACTAGGTTACTAACAACTGCAGTGATTCCCTTAACTGTGGAAAGAAAGGTTCTAAAGTGGGGCAAAATTCACTTAGGTACTTTCTTGCTTAGCAACAGAAATTTTGGGTTCAATTGTGGTCCTAGGTCAAGGACTAACCGTATTGGCATTTTTGGTTTTCTTCTTCTGGGCTCCCTTGAAAGACTCACATTACCTCTCCATTTATCCTTGTAGGATTTATTTTTCCTTGTCCAGAACAAATTCTTACTCATTTGAGTAGCTGTCTCTCCTCCTCCTCCTCCTCCTCCTCCTCCTCCTCCTCCTCCTCCTCCTCCTCCTCCTCCTCCTCCTCCTCCTCCTCCTCCTCCTCCTCCTCCTCCTCCATCATTCACAAGGTCCAGTTTAGCTGGGAACCGGTTTTTGGTTAGGAATGTTTCCTGACCTTTAAGAATAATCCACCTTCTTGTTACATAAAATCCATTCCTCCATTTCTTGAGCTTTGGAACAATAGAAAAGAGGTTGTGTTTTATGATCTTTTGTGTGGTTTCCATTTAGGTATTTGAAAAAGGGTTTCATGTCCTCCTTCAAATTTGCTCAAGTTGATTTCCTGGTGAAAAGAAGTTTGATGGTGCAAGGGGGGGGGGGGGAATCACCGATCCTTTTCTAATCTTTTCTGCTTTTCAAAGGCTCAGCCTGACTCATCTTTTCTTTGCCGATGTTTCATCCGGGTTTCTCTACCACATGTTCCACAATGCAACTGTTGGTCTCTTCGCACCTTTTTCTCCCACCATCCTTCTCAGTGTCCAACTGCTTAAGCACCCCTTGTAATGTATACATATATAGTGTTATATTTTGTGCTGATAAATAAATAAAGGGAGACTAGTATAGATCTATTTCAAGCTATTTAGCTCTCATCAGCTAGCCATACCCTTACTGGGAATCGAACCTGTGCTATATTACATCTTAGGCAAACGTCTTAGCCATTAAGCCACAAGTTCTCCTCCTTATCAGCTGAAGCCAGGGAAGAAGGTATATATTTAGTGTCACAACCCCTGGTAAGCCCCAATTATGGGAGGAAGCTAACAGCTTCCATTATCTGTCAATTGGCTCGTCACAAGAGTCCATCACGACAGAAACCCAATATTTTTACTGTTGCCTTTGTTACACATTTTGTGTTATATTTTGTGCTGATAAATAAATAAAGGGAGACTATATATATATTGGGTGGAGGTGTGTTCTGATTGGTTGGGGGTTTGTGTTTCATGTAAGGATAGGAGGGGTTTAAAGAGGCTAATTGTGCATTTGCAGTCTGGCTTCTGGTCCTTGGTCATGCCTCATCATCAGTGTGGGTTTTTGTCTGCTTTCTTTGTGGATGTTTGGTGGTGATATCCTGTGTGGCTCTTGTGAGTATGGGCCTGGTGTCATTCATCATGCTAGGGACAAACAGTGGGTGCAGCAAAATTTCACAAACTGACTACCTACAACGCCATGACCGTGTTGCTAAGATTATTCACTGGAAATTGTGCCAAAAGTTTGGATTTGAGTACAGCAAAAAACACTGGGACCATCAGGTTGAAAAGGTTTTAGAGAATGAGAAAGTCAAGATCCTGTGGGACTTCAGAATCCAGACTGACAGGCACTTGGCCCACAACACACCTGACATAACAATAATTGAAAAGAAAAAAGTATGGTTCATTGACATTGCAATACCTGGTGATGCACGAATTGAAGATAAACAGCAAGAAAAAAATCACAAAATACCAGGACTTGCAAATTGAGGTTGAGCAACTGTCGAAAAAGAAATCATGTGTTGTCCCAATTGTAATTGGAGCCCTTGGAGCAATACCTTAAGGGCTACCTCGCTATTTGGAAATTCTAAATTCACCTGACTTGAACATTCTGGCTCTACAAAAATCCACCCTTCTTGGAACAGCTTATATCCTCCGACGTTACCTTAACAGTTCCTAGGTCCTTGGTTAGGACTCGAGCTGTTGAGCTACCAACCAGCCCCAAAGACTGTGAATCTCACCAAAGATTAACCACATAATAATAATGACATTAATAGTGGATAATAACATCCCTGATAAGAAAATACAAACTGTTAGAGTCACTCCCTAGTTTACGTGGGTGAAAAGCCAATAAGTGTGTGAGTAAATATACTGTTCCAGAAATGGTTAAAGATATCTTCAAAAAATTGGTACAAATTGACAGCTATAATTCTGTGCCCATTTTTTTTTCCTCATGGACATTGCAGCAACACAGAATTTTGCCCCACTGCATGTGTGGTAGATGGGTTTGAGTCCTGGAGGAGAAAGCCTACATAAAAATTGTCTGCCCTCCCTGACAATCTCTCTAGTAAGGGGAGAATATAGGCTGACCTATAAACTCTGTATAACTCACAGTATAGCACCCCTTGTAAATGATTTTTCTTGAGAAAGCATAAACGCTGCGACTCAGCAGTTTGGGGCATATAGGATGATAGGACTCGGCTGCTGGCTGCAGGGTGCACCATCCCTAAATGAAGAGCATGACAACTCCGGCACCCGTGTGTCTCTCACCCATTGGCTGCAGACGTCACTGGAGTGAGGAGATTTGAAGCCAAGTGTATAAAAAGAAGCTGAGCATCGCAGAGAGATAGCCAAAATGGGCTGTGGAGCCGCCTGATGACTCAAAAGGGATGGCTGGGAGCGATTTGTAATTTTTGAAGAGGAAACAAAAATGGCCTTTCAGAACCACCCCGCGCGATCCATCAGCAGCTCTCCCAGAGAGCCACAGTCTGGGGACTATTTCAGGTATATGGTGACTCCAGACCGTATCCCTGAATTCATCATCCCTTCCTTGGGTCTTCTGGAAGAGCATCGGCGCTTGGGCAAGGCGAAGGCTTTGGCACAGGCGATGCCCCAAGAGCTGGAGGCGCCGAGGGACAACGTCAACATCAAGGGCTGTCGCTGCTTCCCACCGGGGTCCTTTCTGACTTGCTACTCCAGAGTCGAGGTGGATCTGGGGCTGAACGATATACCTGCCGATTCTGTCACCCGAGCTGCGTTGTCTCTGCCCCATTTGCCAAAGATCGTCACCCCCTACGGCTTTGTGTCACTGGGGCAAAGCCCTCAGGTGACCAAGGAAGAGGCCCTTTTCTTCCAGTTTGGTTTGGCTTCCAAGCCAAAGAGAGATTTGGATCCACCAGGAGGACACCGACTCCACAGGGATGTTGACAATGTGCAGGCAGGTTGTAGACACATCAGCCTGAGGGACCACAGTGCTCAGGGGGTTAGCCAAGCTCACCTGTCGGAAAGCAGTTGTAGCTCAATAAAGAACAGGTACGGACTGAAGCTTTCAGATCCCAGGGAAGGACAGGATACGGATGTGTTTTCCAAACCGTCGGCCTTCTTAGCAACAACTTGCTCCAGTCTGGATTGTCCCAGCCTGTCTTTGCAGAAACCCCCCAAAACTCTATTCCAAAAGATCCTGAAGAAACACTGTGCTCATCTGGGGAATCTCAAAGTGGTGAAAATGTCTTCTTGGTATCCAGCAACAGGAGCTACTTACCATCCTAAGGACTCCAAAACGTGGGATATGATGTCTAAAAAATAGCCGAATGTTTCAGAAGTCCTAAGTTGGATGTAACTTTTCAAAATGTGAATGTTTGTTGTGCTCAGTAAAATTTATCTTCTCTTTCTCTTTCTCTCTCTCTCTCTCTCTGGCAGTCTCAAAAATAGCTTTGCAGGTATAAATAGGTCGGCTTGAGGCAGAGGAACAACCAGGTGGGACACTTGCAATCTGAAATTAAATAATGAAATTCCCTCCTTCCCTTCCTCCTTCCCTTCCCTTTTCTATTCTTCTTTCATTCCTTCCTTCCTCCCATCCTACCCTACCTTACTCTACTCTTCCTATTTTGATTCCTTCTTTTCTCCCTTCCTTCCTTCCTTCCTTCCTTCCTTCCACCCACCCTACCCTACTGTTCCTCTTTCTATTCCTTCCTTCCTTCCCTCCTTCCTTCTTTCCTCCCTTCCTCCCTTACCCTACTCTTCCTCTTTCTATTCCTTCCTTCCTTTCTTCTGTCCTTCCTTCCTGCCTCCCTTCCTACCTTACCCTACTTTTCTTTTCAGTTCCTTCTTTCTTTCCTCCCTTCCACCCACCCTACCATACTGTTCCTCTTTCTATTCCTTCCTTCCGCCTGTCCTTCCTTCCTTCCTTCCTTCCTTCCCTACTTCCTCCTTTCCTCCCACCCTACCTTACCATACTCTTCCTATTTCAATTCCTTCTTCCCTTCCTTCCTTCCTCCCTACTTTACCCTACTCTTCCTCTTTCTATTCTTTCCTTCCGTCCTTCCTTCCTTCCTCCCTCCCTACCTTCCTCCCACCCTACCCTACTCTTCCTCTTTCTATTCCTTCTTCCTTTCTTCTGTCCTTCCTTTCTCCCTCCCTACCTTAACCTACTCTTCCTTTCAGGTCCTTCTTTCCTTCCTTCCTTCCTCCCTACTTTACCCTACTCTTCCTCTTTCTATTCTTTCCTTCCTTCCATCCTTCCTCCCTCCCTCCCTTCCTCCCTACCTTACCCTACTCTTCCTCTTTCTATTCCTTCCTTCCCTCCTTCCCTCCTTCCTTCTTTCCTCCCTCCCTCCCTTAACCTACTCTTCCTTTCAGTTCCTTCTTTCCTTCCTTCCTTCCACCCACCCTACAATACTGTTCCTCTTTCTATTCCTTCCTTCCTTCCCTCCTTCCTCCTTTCCTCCCACCCTACCTTACCATACTCTTCCTATTTCAATTCCTTCTTCCCTTCCTTCCTTCCTTCCTCCCTACTTTACCCTACTCTTCCTCTTTCTATTCCTTCCTTCCTTCCACATGGAACTTCTTGGTATCCGTCTACAGCTTTGATTGTTAGATTACCCAGTTCCCTTTTAATCAGAGAGTAACAAATGCCAGCAAGCAGTGATTGTGGATGGCCGCTACCCCACTGCAATTGCTAGAGATTCGCCATTTCCCATCTTTACTTTTCTGACAAATTCTATGATTTTGATATTATCCCAATAATAGCTTCTGAATTAATTGGCATCGTGGGAAGGGAAAACCAGACCCAGCCTGGGTCAATAGTTAAATATATGTAAAAGGGAAGGCAGTAATGATGGGGTACAGTGGTGAGTTTCAAAAACATTTTGAAACCTCTTCTGTAGGTGTGGCCTGCTTTCCGGGTCCACTGGTGGAACCTCTTCTAACCGGTTCAGTAGATTTGACGAACCGGTTCTACCGAATAGGTGCGAACTGGTAGGAACCCACCCTCTGATGGGGTAGTTTCTTAAACCACCCTTTGTACCTATGGCTTATGGGTCTTATTAACTGTGACTCTGTGTGTTGCCTAGGCCTCATGGGTGGGGGAGTTCATGCTCCCGGACTGTAGAGGGTTGGGCTGAGAACTCTGATTGAATCAATTGTGTAATATCTTGTTTACTTACTTACATAAATATAGTACTACACATGTTTCTTTATGGACAAAGATGTCCTTCCTTAAGAATGGCATTTTTATTCTTGTGCCAATTTATGCTTAGTGACTAAAAGGCTACAGAAAAAAAAAACCAGAAGTGGCAAACGAATGGAATGGAATAGAGAGTTGGAAGGGACCTTGGAGGTCATCTAATCCAACCCCCTGCTCAAGCAGGAGACTCTACGCCATTTCTGACAGATGGCTGTCCACTCTCTTCTTGAAAGCTTCCAGTGATGAAGCACCCACAAATTTGAAGGCAACTTCTGTTCCACTGGTTGATTGCTCTCACTGTCAGAAAATTTCTCCTTATTTCTAGCTTGAATCTCCCCTTGATCAGTTTCCATCCATTATCCCTTGTTTGACCTTTGGGTGCTTTGGAAAACAGGTTGTCCCCCTCCTCTCTGTGGCAGCCCCTCAAATATTGAAACACTGCTATTATGTCACCCCTGGTCCTTCTCTTCACTAGACTAGCTATGCCCAGTTCCTACAACCGTTCTTCATAGATTTTAGCCTCCAGGCCTCTAATCATTGTTGCTCTCCTCTGCACTCTTTCTAGAGTCCCAACATCTATTTTGGAGTGTGGTGATCAATTTTTATTAAAAAGGTATAAGCTTTAATGCAACGACCCCAGTTCTGACTTTGGCTACCCTAGACCAATGCTTTTCAAACTTGGTAATTTTAAAATGTAAAAAAAATAAATAAAAAAATCAAGGGAACCACAAAGAAAAACTGGGACACGAAAGCATTGCAGATCTATTCCTGGAAAAGCAAGATATGGTAGCTTTGATAGAGTCCTGTTCTTTCATCTTTAATCTTAAACCCTGTTATTTGTCTGCACTGTCAACTCCTCTAGCAACCAGACATTTCCCATGGAAACTGATCAAGGAGAGGTTCAACCTAGAAATAAGGAGAAATTTTCTGACAGTGAGAGCAATCAACCAGTGGAACAGAAGTTGCCTTCAAATTTATGGGTGCTTCATGAGAATAATCAACCGATGGGGCAGCTTTGATAGTGAGATGAATAGCATATAACTTTAATAAATAAACAACTGGAGCACCACCAGTTGACAAAATCCCATCGGCATTGACAAAATCACCCTCAGTCAATTGCAAAAGGCAGCTTTACTTGGAACAGCTGACATCCTCCAACCATACCTTTAATATCATCAAACAACAACACCTGTCTATCCCTGATGCCTGGGAAGGACTCAATAGGTGGATGAAATGCCAAATTAAGAAATCATTTCAATAACCCTGAGTGGAAGTAGAAGGAGAGTTCTTTCTTAGAAAAAGAGGGCACGAGATACAGTCAAGCCTGGATTAGAAGTTGGAAAACTTGCCTAGGCAGGGGGTTGGACTAGAAGACCTCCAAGGTCCCTTCCAATTCTGTTATTCTATTCTATTCTATTCTATTCTATTCTATTCTATTCTATTCTATTTTTATCTAGCCAATGAACTAAAACAGGGAGTCTCAAAATCAGCAAGTTTTTAAGATGGGGAGACTTCAACTCCCAGAATTCCTCAAGCTGAAGAATTCTGGGATTGAAGCCCACCCATCTTAAACTTGCTGCGCTTCAGAAACACCAAACTAGAGATTCCCCACCTTTACTGTAACTCATGCAGAGATACAATGGGCAACCTCCTTTGGAGTTGATGTTCTTTGAGGTCAGACCAGCTTTCCATTTCTTTTCAAATTAAAATCTGTTTGCAATGGAACAAAAGAGTTGCTAAAATAGTTTGTGCCTCATCTCTCTGGAAATAGAGCTCATGAATTCCAGCTGATTGATGTATTCTCTCCCCACCCCCCACCCCAATAGATCTGCCCTCACTCTTGCTGTCCCCTTGGAGATGAGCTATTCTTCATTCTGCCCCATAAAAAGAAGTATCAGTGACTGGCGGGCTAGACAGAGATACTGCTGTCCACAGACGAAAGGGCCATTGTTGTCAAGAAGAATCTCTGTGGCCTTCCAGAGGACAGGGAAGAGAAAAAGCGGGATGAATCAGCCTTATCAACCATAACAGCTGGTTTTTGTAGTGCCTGGTGGAGGCCTAATGCCAAAAGTTTGGAATCCTGCCGTTCAGCTCTTGGACCATTCTGCCCAACATCACAAAAGAGGTGGAAAAATCATCAGACCTAATTTGGTTTTTACAAAAATAGCCGGGCCTTCCTAAGACTGCAACCAAGTGAGAGGCTCTCTACTTGAACCCTGTTTTAAATCAGAAGCTACTCCAGGGAATCAGCCGGCATTCATTTCACATGCTAGCCATAATACCGTGTTTCCCCAAAAATAATAGCAATAGCAATAGCAGTTAGACTTATATACCGCTTCATAGGGCTTTCAGCCCTCTCTAAGTAGTTTACAGAGTCAGCATATTGTCCACACAGTCTGGGTCCTCATTTCACCCACCTCAGAAGGATGGAAGGCTGAGTCGACCTTGAGCCGGTGAGATTAGAACCGCTGAACTTCAGATAACAGTCAGCTGAAGTGGCCTGCAGTACTGCACCCTAACCCCTGCGCCACCTCGGCTCGTAAGACATGGTTTTATTTTCTTTTGACCCCAGAAACAAGTGCTTGGCCTTATTTTGGGGGAAGTCTTATTATTTTTGATGTGCAGGAGGCGGCGAGCATGGTCACCTCATTGCAATATTTTCAGGGAGGGCTTATTTTCAGGGGAGGGCTTATTGTAGCACATGCGCTCAAAAGCCCGATTGGGCTTATTATCCAGGAAGGTCTTATTTTGGGAAAAACAGGATAGCAATAGCACTTATATATAGACTTCATGGTGCTTTGATGATGTTTGTCCATCATGTTCGAAGAGGATCTTGACATCTAACAGGTTGTGGGCTGTCCACGATGTATCCGCAGGTGATTGGTAAGGCCTATACGGCCATGAAATGTTCTACCACAGGTCGAGCAGATATGTGGAAGCATCATTGCTGCAGCATTTGCAGCTCTGGCTTTGCGGTGTTCTTCTGTCCTTAGATGTCTGGCAGTCTTGGTGGATCAGCCTGTGCCATGTTGAACAATCTTGTGCCAGGGATTCCCGGGAGGTGGTGTCAATTTCCAGCCAGGGGTGGGATTTAGAGGTTCTCCAAACCAGCCATGAAGTTAGCTATGAGTTCTCCCGAACCGGGACAAACCTGTCGGCAGCCCACCCCTGATTTTTTTCTTTTGTGTGTAAATGGTTTTTGATTTTTCCTCTCAAATTCATTCTTACATATACCTTCTTTTTTCCCCCTGTTTTTATATATATTTTTTTTATTATTATTATTAGAGTAACAATAAGCGTTTAATCTTTGTTCAAAGTTTAAAGACAGGATGGTCAGTTGTTCCCAACAGACCCCAAGGACATGCAGGGAAGGCCTCCCCTTCAGAGAAGGTGTGACTCCTTTTTATACTGTTAGAAATGTTATAAACATCTGCAAAATCCCCCAATGCTGGCCCTCTTTGATTTCTTTTATCCTCTATCCTCTGGACAGGATAGAGTATTTTAATTATCCCCTTCAGCTGTCTCCTTATCTCTCTCAATTGATCACTTAGCTTCTCAGGGAGGGCACAAGGTGTCAGCTTTACAGCTCCTTTCCAGGTTCATGGGTTCTATGCCCATAGATTTCAGGAGATCGATAAGAGTTCAAATGGCAAGGATCACACATTTTGACATTTGCCAGATATTTTACAGAGCCTAATAACAGCACCACAGGAAATCAGTTGCGGGAAACAAAAGGCGCTTATAGCATGCAAACATATACATTACAAATACAAGGCATAATATATGCGTGTTACAGAAAACAAATGTTTCTACTAAAACCAACAAGTTTGTATCCTTATTACTATTCCCCTTCATTAAGTATTTCTATGTATATAAGCCTAAACAGCAGAATGATAGATACACGCAATATAAACAGTTTGTGTGTGTTCTGTCCTTTGGACTTAAGGTATGTTATTCTCCTCTTGGTAATGGATCTCCATCAAGCTCACCTTCCATACTCTCTGCAGTTGGTAGTAGTACTTAAATGATCTTCGGAAGAAGACTAAAAGAACTCTCCAGGCCATAAAGTGGCTTTCACCGCAGCTGAAGAGTTGTCTGTCCTCAATGGGGCCGTTTGTGCCTCGGATATACATGATACATATACCTTCTTATAATTGCTATTTAACATTTGTCAATTCATATGCCCACCTCTGATTTGAACCCAACATTTTCTAGCTTCTTCACAAGTCCACCAACCGTGATAAGATGTCCCTTTCATGTTTTCCGTATTTCCAATGTAAAGTTGAAATACCTTTGTACATTCCAGATAATATGTCCTGGAATCATATACCAAAACAGTACCTCATTTTGTAAGAAATCATAACCTAATTTCTACATAATAGAAATTCCGTCCCTCTCTTAATTTTTTCCTGCTATATTCTTTTCACTTCTTTTTTAAAAGAACTTTTCATGTGTCTTTTTTTCCTTTCACATGTATGAATTTCTTTCATTGTTATCTCTGGGTTCTGTTTCTTTTTTCCTTTTTTGGTCACTATTTTGAAAAACATTTAACAAAATTAAAAAGATAAGCTAGGGCCATTCTCCCTCTAAATTTAGGTTCCAACTCGTATCATGAAACGCTGGTGAAAAATTGCTAAGAACCAAGATTAAATGCTAAACTCTGGGCAGGGCTGCTGATTGACAGCCAGGCGTGGTAGGTTTGGCCATTTGCAGAGTATTGGACAGGTAAGTTGCTTTAAGAAAGGTAACCAAAAATAACAAAAGGTGAAATGGCAACAATTTCCCAAGCCGCAAGATTTATTTTATCTTTTTTTTAAAAAAGTGCAGCGATACCCCATGTTTAAATAAACGTCTACAAGGAGAGTTGTTAACAGGATGCTGCATATTTACCTGTGTACCAAATTTATGCAGCCACTCAATTCAGAGATGTGAATCTGGGTGGGGTAGGATAGAAACAACACAGTTAAAAGCAGCTTTAAGCCCCATGAAAACAAATATATCAATGAAACCACAGGAGGTAGAAATAAATGGTTGCTTTCCAAGTCATTTTTCCTTGGTGTGGCACTGTTGTTTCAATGGTGTTTTGTCTGGGAAAGTCCAATATTTTTGCCATTTTCATGAACTGACCTTGAATAACTCAGCTGTGCTGGCTGACAAATTTTGGGAGTTGATGTCCATACATTTAAAAGTTGAGACAGACTGTTCTAAGGAAGTATCTCATCCCTGTTCCTAAGATCTATTCCAGGGGTGGTATTTATTCTGTTCCGGGAATGGAGTGGGCAAAAAACTGATGCTACCCAGGATAACACTAAAGCTAACCATTTATTGCAGCTAAGAATTGCGGCTAACAGTGACCAGCTCTTAGATTTAGCAACAGCTGAATCTCCGACTGACAGCTCTTTATATATTCAGCTGTCAGATGGAACAGTCAATCAGGTAATGTCTCTTCTCCCGCTTGCGGCTGTCAAACAGAACAGCCAATCAGTGGGCGTCTCTTCTCCCGCGTGCAAGGCGGACTGGGGTGAAGCCTGGAGACATTACAGTTGTCAGCATTCCAAGTATCATGTAGAATTAAATCAGAGTCCAAGGCAAAACTTTCCTTAAAGTTCCAATTTAATAAAGCAGACATTTTAGCACATTTATTTATTTATTTATTATTTTATTAATTAGACTTATATACCGCTTCATAGGGCTTTCAGCCCTCTCTAAGCGGTTTACAATTTTTTTTAGCAAATTGAGTCATTAACTTGCCCCCACAGTCTGGGTCCTCATTTCACCCACCTCGGAAGGATGGAAGGCTGAGTCGACCTTGAGCCGGTGAGATTTGAACCGCTGAACTGCAGATCACAGTCAGCTGAAGTGGCCTGCAGTACTGCACCCTAACCACTGCGCCACCTCGGCTCTATAACACATCTGTGTTAATCCCAATTCTGGAAATGACATCAGAATTCCACCCATTTAAAAGTTCATGATCTTGTCCCCACACCCACAATCCATCACATGGTCCAATCTTCTTCTTCCACGCTGGCACCTACGCCCAGCTGCTTCCGGTTAGGTGCAAAGGTGCGGAGACAAAAGATGACCTTGAGCTTCTAGAAAGGATTTTTTTATTTTGAAAACAACACATTCTACCCCTTGCTATTCCCCTTCCCCCATTAATGAGAGCGTGGCAGGCAAAAGATTCTTAAAGGAACCACTGCAGGCCTGACAACAGTATTCACTTACCTTCCTTACCATTTCACAAATGTGAGCGCACGTGCCACCTCCACGCATGCCTTCAGTCTCCCGCGCATGCACTTTGGCTAAAAAAAAAAAGGTGCCCAAAATGGGTCGGCATAGAGTCACAATGGCCCAATTCAACAATTCAATTAAATTATTTAAAATAGTTAAAATAATTATTTTGATTTTTATCATTCCCATTTCATTTTTGTCCTTTCTTTAACATTCCTTCTTTAATGAATCTATTCCACCATTTCTTTGATATTAGTGCAACTCTTGTTCTGCAGCAAGTTGTCCCATGATGAGTTGGCCATGGTGATTCCTTTATCACGGCCAATTCGTGGTAGACCATAGACCCTTCCACAAGATGTACATGGAAATAAATTGCTAGTTTTCTCTCTGTGTGTGTTTCTACGCTTGTCATGATGGCAAACTATGATTGGCTTCTAAAGTCCGGTTTGATATGTGATTTGGGTTCCTCTATTTACACAGGCCAGCAGAGGACTAAAATGGGTTCCTAGAAGCTAAGAGCTGGGTCAGTCCAAGAACGTCCCTCAGGAAGACCATGTCTTCAAGCTTGAGGTAGCAATCTGTTCCTCGTTCTGAACTGAACTTGGAAATTGTATTTTTCTGTCTTCAGATTCCATGCAGCAGGTACTGGACTTTCTTGCAATGCCTTCTCTGAGGGATTATCTCCTATTGAGTTCATGATTCGAGCAGGTAGTTCTCACCTTACATTGGTTTAAACCAGGGGTGGTATTCAGCAGGTTCTGACCAGTTCTGGAGAACCAATAGCAGAAATTATGAGTAGTTCAGAGAACCGGCAAATATCACCTCTGACTGGCCCCGCCCCCATCTATCCTCTGCCTCCCGAGTCCCAGCTGATTGGGAGGTAATGGGGATTTTGCAGTAACCTTCCCCTGGAGTGGGGAGGGAATGGTGATTTTACAGGATCCTTCCCCTGCCATGCCCGCCATGCCACGCCCACCAAGCCATGCCCACAGAACCATTAGTAAAAAAATTGGATTCCCACCACTGGTTCAAACCATTCAGAGTTACAATAGACATATTGTAGAGCAGGGGTGCCAAACTCAATGCCTGAGGGCTGGATCTGGCCTGAGGGGTGTTTAGATCTGACTCACAGGGCTACCCTAGAAACAGCAAAGGACCGGCCCATGGTGCTTTTGCCAGGGAAAACGGTCTCCCAAGCTCTGTTTTCAGCTGTGACAGCCTCCTGCATCCTCTGCCAGCGAAAACAGATCTTGGGAGGACCCTCCCGAGCTGTGTTTTTTCTGGCCAAGGGTTGCAGGAGGCCGTCGCAGCTGAAAACAGAGCTCGGGGGCCCATTTTTTCTTGAAGAATACTCAGGCCACTACAGGAACCCCCAACATGAGTGACATCAAGCTGGCCATGCCCCCACGCCCCCACAAAGTCAAACACAACCCTGATGCGGGCCTCAATGAAATCGAGTTTGACACCCCTGTTGTAGAGGAATTTCAACCCGGTTTTGAAGTCCTGATGTCTGGGTTCCCCCCCCCCCCTCATGGTCATAGCACTATATTTTGTGCGTTCATGGCTGTTTGTAGAATCCCGTGGTCACGCAACTACAATTTATGACGTTTTTGCTGGAAACTTACTTTTGGTTTCTGATAAAAACTGTGTCCCATAGCAAACAATGAATTTGCTTAATGACCGTGATGATTGCTTAACAACCTCTGCAAAAAAAGGTAGTAAAATTGGGTGCACTCATAGGGGGATCCGCTTTATGACTGTCAAGACTTATGATGAAATTGTGAGCTCTATGGAGGTCATAAGCTGAGGACCTCCTCCACAGGCAGTCTTCGACTTATGACCAGAATGGAGCCCAAAATTTCAATTGCGAAGTGAGACAGTTGTTAAGTGGGTATTGTCCCATTTTACAGCCTTTGTTGCCACAGTTGTTAAGTGAATCACTGCAGTTGTTAACTTAGTCACACGGTTGTTAAGTGAATCCCGTGGACTTGTCAGAAGGTTGCAAAAAGTGATCGCGTGATCCCGAGACACTGCAAAGATCATAAATATGAATCAGTTGCCAAGCATTCAAATTGTGATCATGGCACTACTACAACTGTCGTAAGTGTAAAAAATGGTCATAAGTCCCTTTTTTCAGTGCCATAACTTTGAACTGTGACAAAATAAAGTATTGTAAGTCAAGGACTACCTGTACTCTTCTTGATGAGAAAAACACATGATTTGTATTGACAACCAATATCAATCATGTAAAGAGAGAGAGGGTGTGCACCAGTGGCGGGTTTCAAATTTTTTTAGAACCTCTTCTGTAGGTGTGGCCTGCTTTGTGGGAGTGGCTTGCTGCCCATGTGACTGGGTGAGAGTGGCTTGCCAGCCATGTGACCAGGTGGACATGGCCAACTTGTAAAATGTGGTGAAACTCACTTAACAACGCTCTTGCTTAGCAACCAAAATGTTGGCTCAGGAACTCTGGCATTGAAGTGTGCAAGTCTTAAAGCTGTCAAGTTACAAGACCCTCGCACCCCTAACCCTTTAGGAAAAATATTCCCAGGGGTGTTCAAACTTGGCAGCTTTAAGACTTGTGGACTTCAACTCCCAGAATTCCTCCTCTCGCTCTTCATCTTAATGATGTGTGGACGGGCATGGGGAGGGAGCTGGAACCGGTTCTAAACGGCACTGTGGAACCTCTTCTATAGAAGAGCTTAGAATTGGCAGGAACCCACCCCTGGTGTGCACACAACTGTCACGGTCCACTGGCTCCAATGATGCTTCATCAATATTTTTATTACAAAGCAAACAAGATTCTTTCCTTCTTTCTTTAAAAAAAGCCCGGCCTCATTGGAAGAACAAATTGACACACCATGTCAATGGCAGAAGGGCAGCGCCTACAAAGCCCTCAGCCTGGTTTAAGTACCCTGTGAATTAGACCTTTTGCAACAGCAGTCAACAAAAGGCAATGGGAAGGAAGATGGAAATCAGTTTTGGCCCCCACCACTGTTTGTTTTTGGTTCCAGTCCTAGTTTGTTTTCATAGCCTGCTAGTCAGAGGTGGGTTCCTACCGGATCAGATTGGTTCAGTCGAACCAGTAGTGGTTTGGGGGCCTGGGTTGCTGGAACCGGCAGTGACCCAGGCCTGCCACACCCCCGAACCAGGTCTTCTGGTGCTGCCATAGGCGCCGCCATCTTGTTTTTTGCTCAATTTTTATTGCACTGCGCATGCGCGTGAAGTGCGCGTGGCATGGCCATGAGTGAACCGGCAGTAGTGACTCCTGGAACCCACCCTACTTCTAGGCAGCCTTGATTGTAAAAAGCCCCTCTGTAAATTCAGGGCCACTGTCAACCTCTTCAATTGAGCGGGGGGAGGAGAGGGGGGAGACGGTCAACCCTGAAGTGGGCCTGGCTGAAGCCATCTTGGAGCTTCAGTGCTGCCACCCTGGAACTGAGGATTAGGGAGAGGGGATTAGAGATAGTTGGGGCTGTGTAGTCAAAGCAAAATACTTCCTTTTGGGAACCAAGGACGTTCTCATACCTGGCCGGAGGAAGGAGGAGTAATGTCACCTGATCAGTGGATGCTGCCTTGATTGGGCCTTAGGACTGATTGTTATGGGATTGAGGCAGTGGTGGGCTTCAAAATTTTTTAGAACCTCTTCTGTATGTGTTCTGGGTTCCTGCCAGTTCTAACCTCTTCTATAGAAGAGGATCCACAAATCTACAGTGCCATTTAGAACCGGTTCCAGCTCCCTCCCCCCACCCGTCCACATATCATTAAGATGAAGAGCCAGAGGAGGAATTCTGGGAGTTGAAGTCCACAAGCCTTAAAGCTGTCAAGTTTGAACACCCCTGGGGGGTTTTTTCTAAAGGGTTAGGGGTGCAAGGGTCTTGTAACTTGACACCTTTAAAACTTGCGTGCTTCAAATGCCAGAGTTCCTGAGCCAACATTTTGGTTGCTAAGTGAGTTTCACCACATTTTACAAGTTGGCCCACCGAATGACATGGCCGGCAAGCCACTCCCACCCGGTCACATGGCTGGCAAGCCACTCCCACAAAGCAGGCCACACCTAGAGAAGAGGTTCTAAAAAATTTTGAAACCCACCACTGTCTTGGAGGTAAAGAGTGTGAAGTGTGAAGGGGAAGGAGAAGAGTTACAGATACCCACAGGGAAAACTTTTCAATGGCTGTTAGGCCCACAGAAGACATACCTGAACCATGCCTCAACTTTCTCTTTTCAGCGAGATTAAATGTATTATTTCCAAACATATCTGTGTTCCTGTTGAATTAAGCTGGTTTTGAACAAACAAAGCTCACGTCACATTGTCATCATTTGCTTCACATTACCTTTATGTGTCTTCATTTTGCTAAGCTAGGATTATGTCTTGCCTCAGAGGAGATGGCTACAGGCCACTTACTGACTGAAAGGTTATAAAAGGTTGAATTTTTCAGTGAGGATCAGAAGTAGGGAAGGTGAAAATAATAATTAATGTTCAAAATGCTTCAGGCAATATTGCTACCTGGATGGATTATGATCTGTTTATTTTGTTCACTTCTGGTCTGTTTATATAATCCCTACATGGTTTGGTTTACATATTGAAGAGAAAATACTTTAAAATAAACTTTGTGTGAATTTTATAAGTCTCAGTTTGCTAAACTAGGCTCAATCAAGTTACATTGCAAATTCCTTTGAAAGCTCACACAAGTCTTCTCTTCATGCTCTTAAGGCAGGGGTGTCAAACTCAATTTTATTCAGGGCTGCATCAGGGTTGTCTTTGACCTCAGGGGCTGGGGTGGGCGTGGCCAGAGTGGGCATGGCCAGCTTGACATCACTCGTGTCGGGGGCGTCTGTTGTGGCCCGAGCACTCTGCCAGTGAAAACCGGCTCCCGGGCTTCGTTTCCATCCACGATGACTCCTGCTGCCCACTGCCAGCAAAAATGGAGCTTGGGAGAGCCCTGTGCGGCCCCCGGAGCTCCATTTTCCCTGGCAGAGGGCGGCAGGAGGCCATCACGGCTGAAAACGGAGCCTGGGAAAGCTGTGCGTGGCCCTCACGAGCTCCATTTTTCCTGGCAGAGGGCGGCAGGAGGCTGTCACAACTGAAAACAGAGCCTGGGAGAGCCATGCGCAGCCCTCCCGAGCTCCGTTTTTGTTGGCAGAGGCACCTCGGGCTGGTCCTTTGCTGTTTCTAGGGCGGTCCTGCGGACCAGATCTAAACACCTTGTGGGCCGGATCCATCCCCTAGGCCTTGAGTTTGACACCCCTGACCTAGGGCATTTCCCTGGGATGTATTGCTTTTGTTGTGACGTTAATTTAATTAATTATGATGCATGCAAAAAAGAGCAGGGTTTGACTGCGTGCTTTTGGCTGCCATTTTGAGAGAGAGAAAGAGAGAGAGAGAAGGAAGCAGTTTATTAAACTTAAGCTGTAATTTAATTCCCTTGGAGATTTCATTCCTTTCAGCATTCTATACCAGAATGTTAGATTATCTGGGATTATTGCTAATCCCAGATAATCTAATCTTCCCTTCTTGTATTGCTGAAACCATCTGGAGTTGACACACTTCCCAAAGATCTTGCAGGTTATTATTATTATTATTTTTAAAGTAGATTTGATTAATGCAATGTTTTTCAAACTTGGCAACTTTAACATGCATGGACGTCAACTCCCAGAATTCCCTAGCCAGTAATGACTCTGGAGGGTGGATTAAGAAACAGGACCATTATAAAAGGTACAAGTTAGTCAAGAAAAGCATGGAAGTGTGAGACACTCAGAGTAAATCCACTTTAATTAAGCAATGTATAAATTGATCTGGAGAATATTTTCATAATTCTGTACTTTACCTCCAGTTAGTTCTTGTTTCCTGAGTTTGCCTAACTCACAGGCCTTTGATGGCTATTGGTGGTGGTGGTGGGGGCACTACAGGCAGTCTTTAATTCTTAAGTTACCCCTCTCCCATCTACTAATTTATTTATTGTGGGTCATGTATGAGGGAGCCGCAGTGGCTCAATGGCTAAAAAGACGCTGGAGAACTTCTGTGCACTGACGGTTCGAATCCTAGCACCTCATGATGGAGTGAGCTCCCTTCACTTGTCTCAGCTTCTGCCAACCTAGCAGTTTGAAAGCATGATAATGTAAGTAGATAAATAGGTACCACTTTGGCAGGAAGGTAATAGCATTCTTTGTTTTACCATGTTCTTTGTGCTGCGGCGTGATGTCATCCTGGCCACATGACTGGAAACATATTTGGAAGGCACTGGCTCAATGGCTTAAAGAAACAGGGATGAGCACTACTCCCTAAAGTCGGCTACGATTAGCAGAGTAAAACCCGCAGGGTCATATATGATCCTGCACAGCTCTGAATTCTTCTTGGATCACATCTCTTCAGTGATCCTGCTTTCTGTTACAACAGCATTTATTTCTCTTACTCAATCCTCCATTTACAAAACTACAAGGGAAAGTTCCCCAACCATTTATTATACACGCAATCCTCACTTTAGGACCAGGATTGGGGTCAGAATTTCCATTGCTAAGCAAGGCAGTTGTTAATTGAGTTGCATCTCAATCTCCCCACCCACCTACCCACCATATGGTTGTTAAACTAATCACTGCAGTTCGGTGGTGGGTTTCTATTTTTTTTTTACTACCAGTTCACACACTTGCGACACACACACACACCTCCGGATGGGTGGGCGGAGCTTCCCGCCACCGCCACTACCTGTTCGCCCAATCCAGGCCAAATTGGCAGAAACCCACCTCTGCTGCAGTTGTTAAGTGAATCACGTGGTTGTTAAAGAAATCCCCCATTGAAAGTTGGTTGGAAAGGTCACAATTGGTGCTCACATGATCCCAGCACATTGCAACCATCATAAATAAATACTGGTTGCCATGCATCCAAATTTTGATCATGTGATCATGGAGAACATGTGACCATGGTTGCAATCATAGGATACTTTTTTTTTTGGTGCTGTTGTAACTTTGAACAGTCAATAAAGGAATGGCTGTAAGTCAAGGACTACTTGTAAACTGAATAACGCTAAGAATTAACTCCACCACTGATTTTTATCCTCTTTTGTGTCACCATGTTTCATATAAACAGATGCAGACTCCTGAAATGTTTCATAGTCATGTTTTAAAATGAAGCTTCCATGTACGGAAGCAGTATAGCTGGGAATTCCACTTAGCGATTAAACTCCCCCGTGGAGGCTTTCCAGATGACCATGGCTGACCATTGTGGAAAACTAATTTGTCCTATTAACTCAATCTTCAGTTTATCTGTTACTATTAGGTGATAACCCGGAGTTGCCCAGGTATTTATTTATAGGGGGGAAATGCCCAGACCAAACGTAATTTCTAATGTTGGATTTCCCCACCCCCCTTACCAGCGGGAGCCTCCTGTGGAGTACTGTGAAGCCATGGCAACTCCATTGCGCTGCACAGTAGAAGCCATTTTACGGCAGCACAGTAGAATCCATTTGAAGGCACAACAGGCTGTATCGTAACAGAACATACACACTGAGGGGTGTTAGGGGTGTCTTACTCCCATAGTATTTATTTCCAGGGAGTGAGTCATCTGTGTGTCAAGTTTGGTTGAAATTGCTCAAGGCGTTCCAGAGTTATGCTGGCGTGCGCGCGCGCGCGCGCACACACACACACACACACAAACACACAAACACACACATTTATATATATATATAGATTTCAGCTCAATACATCTTAATGTTTTCCAGACATGTTGGGCTTCATGTTGCAGGTGGACTTCAGCTCATTTAGTGGGGTATCAGGTTGGGAAATCGTAGCTTGTAATGACATTTACATTAGGATGTAGATTAAGGGCGAATATTCAGAAAGCCAAGCAAGAAATCCCTCAAGTACATGAGGGGTGGAAGTCACCATTGTACACACCAACAATGCTGTCCTACCAGATATTCCAGGAACTTGCACAGCCTGGATGGAGATATCTTGACCTTCAGTGTCACTGTTACTAACACACCCAAGGAACACAGCACAACGTCATACCTTTGGGTCATTCCCTTTGTACTGCGCTGGGAGCCCTGTTCTAAAAACAAATTCTGCCAGGACAAATGCTCAACATTTCTCAGCTTGACAGGCTAGAAAGACCCCCTCAAATATTATGATATTTCCCAGGAGATGTCAAGCATACTTGGTGAGCTCTTTCAAGATTCTCCTGCCTGGGGCCTCCCTCGGATTTCTTTTCAACTTCTACAAATGTTTTTGCAAGTGAAACAGACCTCTTTCTCCGTCCCAATTTCTCTCAGTGTCATTTTTGCTGGGGATAACATTATGCTCAAATCTGTCTTGCCTTGTTGTTCATTTTGCAATTATTCTAGCGAATGTTGTCAACCCTGAAATGAAGCTGGCCATCTTAGGAGGCTTCAGTGTTGCCACAAGACAGAAGAAAGGCCAGGGAGTGGGGAAATAGCTAGATGGGGTTTTGTAGCCAAAACAACATCGTTTTCCTTTGAGAACCAAGGACATTCTGACAGGTGGCTGTCGAGGGGAGGAGTGAAGTAACCAAGCAACCAGCCAGCACCTTGATTGGACAACATGACCAGTGACTTAGGGGAAACGTTTACTTTTTAATTAGATGGAAGCCATGGGAATTTTCAGAGTCGGTTTTCACCAGTTGTGCCAATATGATGTATCCGATAAATTCTTCTTTGAGGAACTAGCTTGCCTCGGAGTTTTGCTTTCTATGGGTGCATTACTTGGAGTGCCGACATCTGATCTTTCGAGCCAGAAATGAACCAGCAACCTAAGGATTGACAGTGAACCAGGGGTGAAATTCAGCAGGTTCTGGAGAACCGGTAGCGGAAATTTTGAGTAGTTCGGAGAACTGGCAAATACCACCTCTGGTTGGCCCCAGGGTGGGGTGGGAATGGAGATTTTGCAGTATCCTCCCTGTGCCATGCCCACCAAAACACGCCCACAGAACCGGTTGTTAAAAATAAAATGAATTTTACCACTTCAGTGAACTGGCTGTAGCTGGAAGTAATGCATTGAACTTGGGAGGCCTTTTCAATAATTATTTATTAGATTGTTTTATCCCACCTTTATTACAGGCGGTCCTTGACTTACGGCCGCAAATTTCTGTTTGCTAAGTGGGGTATTGAAGTGAGTTTTGCCATTTTATGACCTTTCTTGACACAGTTGTTAAGTGAATCACTGCAGCTGTTAAGTTAGTAACATGGTTGTTAAGTGAATCTGGCTTCCCCATTGACTTTGCGTGTCAGAAGGTCACAAAAGGTGATCACGTGACCCCAGGACTCTGGGACCGTCATAAATGTGACGAGTCAATTGCCAAGTGTCTGAATTTTGATCATGTGACCATGGGGATGCGGCAATAATTGGATTAAGCGTAAAGAGGTGATTGGTTCAAAGTCATCCAATCTGCTTTCATGCCTAAAATGGGACTAGAACTCCCAGTCTCCTAGTTGCTAGGCCAGCATCCTACTCACTATGCCAAACTGGCTCCCTCTGGCATGCTTGTTTCCAAATTTGAATTTTTCTGCTGGTGGAACTTCCTAATGGAATCGTGGTGCTCCATGACTGGATTTTCAAGCCACGTTGGAGAGCTATTTGTCTGGAATGGTAGGAAAATTATTGCCCTGGGCCAGGGGTGTCAAACTCAAGGCCCACGGACCGGATCTGGCCCATGGTGTCAGGCCTGCAGTTATATCCCTTTTAGGATCTTTGGCCAGCCACACTCTCTCTTATTTCATTATGCTGTTTTATTAGTGTAGTAGTTGGGAGGGGGGAATAGAAAGGAGTAGAATTGTGGAATGTGTTGTTGTCATTCTTTTCTAGAAGCCCAAGGTCATCTTTTGTCTCCGCACCTCTGCACCTGACCGGAACCAGCTGGGTGGAGATGCCAGTGTGGAAGAAGAAGGTTGGACCCTGTGATGGATTTGTGGGTGTGGGGACAAGATCATGAACTTTCAACTGGGTGGGAATCCTAGGTAACTTCCAGAATTGGGATTCCACAGATGTGCTAAGATGTCTGACTTATTAAATTGGAACTTTAAGGATCGTTTTGCCTTGGACTCTGATTTAATTCTGCATGGCATTTGGAATGCTGACACATGGGTTGTTTAGATCTGGTCCATGAGGCTGCCCAAGTGACAGCGATGGTGCCTTGCCAGCAAAAATGGAGCTAGGGAGGGCCATGTGCTGCCCTTGTGGACTCCAATTTGGCTGGTAGAGGGTTGCAGGAGGCAGTGGCAGCCAAAAACGGAGCTTGCAAGAGCCACGTGCAGCCTCCTGGGCTCTATTTTTACTGGCAAAGGATTGCAGGAGACTATCACAGATGGAAATGGAGGTCGGGAGGGCCACACGCAGCCCCCGCGGACTCTGTTTTCACTAGCAGAGGGTTGCAGGTGGCCGTCACAGCCGGAAACAGTGCATGGGAGTCCGTTTCCGCTGTCAGAGCACTTGGGCCACCACAGGTGCCCCCAACACGTGACATTCAGCTGGCCATGCCCATCCTGGCCACGCCCACCCCTCCACCCCCATGGTCAAACACAACCCTGATGTGGTCCTCAACGAAATCAACTTTGGTACCCCTGCCCTAGGCAGTGGGTTGTAGTAGAAGATAGCAATAGCAGTAGACTTATATACCGCTTCATAGGGCTTTCAGCCCTCTTTAAGCGGTTTACAGAGAGTCAGCATATTGCCCCCAACAATCTGGGTCCTCATTTTACCCACCTCAGAAGGATGGAAGGCTGAGTCAACCCTGAGCCAGTGAGATTTGAACCGCTGAACTGCTGATCTAGCAGTAGCCTGCAGTGGGATCTCCAAGGTCCCTTCCCAACGATTCTTTGGAGTGTTATAAATTAGGTTTTTTTTCCTCCTATAAACCACGGGCTTTCCCCTCCTCTATCAATCTTATGAATCACTGTTCTCTGATTGGCAAATGTAAAAGAACCCACATCAAGACCACACCTTGCCATGACGATTTAGCAGCAAACCTGTTCAGGAATGTGACCAAGAAGAACAAGGTGCTTTTTAATCCCTCGGGTAGGCCAAGGCCACCCATTGTTTGGCCTGATCATTCTCCCAGGGTCTCCCCTCCACCATTACCACTGCATATTCCTCCAATTACTGTATTTTTCAGAGTATAAGATGCACCTTTCCCCTCCTAAAAGTGAGTGAAAATTTAGGTGCTTCTTATAGACCAAATACGGGCATTTTTGGTCTCCCAAGCCTTCCGTGCATTACATTTTTGACCTCACAGGCCCCCAGAAGCACTCTGC
Organism: Thamnophis sirtalis; assembly: GCF_051295495.1. Classification (NCBI taxonomy): domain Eukaryota; kingdom Metazoa; phylum Chordata; class Lepidosauria; order Squamata; family Natricidae; genus Thamnophis; species Thamnophis sirtalis. Next base: position 167,195,471 of record NW_028261381.1, on the reverse strand, counting down.
AGGCCAAAAATGGGTGCATTTTTGGCAAAAATGGGCCATGCAGAGCACTGCAGGGTGCTCCTGGGGACTGGGGTGGGCAAAAAAGTGATGTATGGAGGGCTTGGGAGGCCAAAAATGGGCCCGTTTTTTTGGCATGAACTGACCCTTTTGCCAAAAATGGGCCATACGGAGCACTGCAAAGTGTATCTGGGGTCCCGGGCGGGCGAAAACGTGACGCGTAGAGGCCATTTTTTTTCTTGTTTTCCTCCTGTAAATTTAGGTGCGTCTTATAGTCTGGTGTGTTTTATAGTCCGAAAATACAGTACTTTCAAAACAATATCAGTTTGCTAATCAGGAAGAGATCTTGCCATCTGATTCCATTGGGGGTGGGGAGTGTTAATCTGCTAAGGAAGAAATTTAAGAAAGGGGGTGGGGAAGCATGAACATTTTGGTGTTGATCAAAGTTTTGGTGTGAGTCTAAATACCCAGGAAAATGGGGGCTGTCGGAAGAAGATCCAAAGGTCTCGGCACTGGGGACATGCTGGTCCCCAATTTGGCACCCTGTTCTTATAGCAAGAAATTGGATCCCACTAGGAAGTTCGGACAGGGCTGTCTTAACACATGGGCTAGATGGGCACTTGGCTGTGGGCCCCAGGAGCATAAGGGCCCCATGCTAATCTGTGTATGTTAACCCTTCAATGCACTTTGTGTCATAGGAATACAGCAATATATTTATTACATTTTACTGCATTTTTAAAATTAATACTAACATGCCAATAAAATAAATATATGTTTAGTTTTATTGCCCATTTACATTTTTAGTCCTGTGTGGAGTCGTCGTAGGGGCCCGGGGCCCATAATGCTGTTAAGACGGCCCTCAGTTCAGAAGAAGAATATAAAGGCTTCTAACACATGTTGTTGACCAGCAGCTGACAATAACAGATGTCAACAATTCGTATCTTGCTTTCCCTCCAAGAGTTCAACGTAGAACAGGTAGTCCTCGACTTATGACCACAACTGAGCCCAACATTTCTGTTGCTAAGGCAGGCATTAAGTGAGTTTTGCCTCCTTTTTATGACCTTTCTTGCCAGAGTTCTTAAGGGAATCCTTGCAGCTGTTCAGTTGGTCACACGGTTGTTAAGTGAATCTGGCTTCCCCATTGACTTTGCGTGTCAGAAGGTCACAAAAGGGGATCACATGATCCAGGGATACAGCAACCGTCATAAATATGAGTCAGGAGGCTGCTTGGAAAGATGGTTTTAATGGTGGACAGGACCACATGGTTTCAGGTCCTGGGGGAAAAGGTGATCACATGCCTCCAGAGGTTAGGTGAAGAAGAAAAGAGAGAGAGAAAGGGGACTTGCTGGTTTTTTTAATACTCTGTTTGACCCCACCTCTCTGTTTCCTGTTCCTGTGTAAGAAATGTATTCTGATTGGTTGCCAGAGTCCCATAGGGCCATGCAGGGGTAACTCTCTAGGCTGTGTTTTGAGTCCAAGTTTGGTTGAGCATTGCTTCTTTCCAGGTGCCCTGTGGTGAGATGGGTAAAGGGCTAATACGATCATGCCTTAATCCCATCACCCTGGAGCTGAAAGGGGGACATCTTTGTTATGTAGAATAGTCAGCTCAGGCTTTTTAATGGCCCATTGACAAAGGTGGAGGCTATTAAGAGTGAGTCTGTTGTTTCTTGTCCAAAAACATGTGTCTCCATTTCTTATCCTGGGGGGATATAATATTCTGCCTTTTCAATATTTCCTAGGATATTTCATTCTTCTAGGAGTGGGGTGGGTGATAACTTCCTACACCACAACACTCGTAAGTGTGAAAAGCAGTCGTAAGTCACATTTTTCAGTGCATTGTAAGTTTGAATGGTCACTAAATGAATCATTGTAAGACGAGGACTTATCTGTATATCTTTTTCTGTAGCTCAGAATCGCCTTGAACTGTGAGATTTGAGGGGGGGGGAAATAAACCTGATAAATAAAAAAATCATTAATAAATAACCCCCTCCAATTTTGCCTTTGAACAGCTCTCTGTTCTAGAGTGGGCTGAGCAAAATTGACGTAGTTCACCAGTTCTGTAAAGCAACCACTTCCCAATTGAGTTAATGATCTAAAGAATGCAGATTTATGGGATTAATTCCCGCTAGCATGTATATATATATAATTTGATACCCTTTTGTCTTTGAAGGTAGGGCAACTTAGCTGTGGCCAATGTTATCAACCGTCAATGCACCATGATTCACTGAGGTGGAACTTAACCGGCTGAAATGTTTTGAGATCTTTTGCATACATGCAGCAGCTAATTTCATTTCTGAGGGGCAAATGGACTTGAAGAGTGATGCGTTGAATGGCCACCTATGGCTCTGGGTACTACAGTGTGTCTTTCAAATGTCAGGTAAACAAATTTGCACTCTCTTAATAATGATATCCAACTGGTAAGGGGTCTATTTATCTGAATTCCATGAGTTTACACCCTTTTAATAATTATACCCAACTGGTAAGGGGTCTACAGTGGGATGATAGAGAAGATGGGGCTGAATGCCAGATAAATGAATTTGCACCCATATCCAACTGGTAAGGGGTCTTCGGGAAATGATAGAGAAGATGGGGCTGAATTCGAGATAAATGACTTTACACCCTTTTAATAATTATATCCAACTAGTAAGGGGTCTGCAGAGGAATGATAGAGAAAGTAGGGCTGAATTCTAGATAAATGCATTTGCACCCATATCCAACTGGTAAGGGATCTTTAAGAAATGATAGAGAAGATGGGGCTGAATTCCAGATAAATGATTTTACACCCTTTTAATAATTATATCCAACTGGTAAGGGGTCTGCAGAGGAATGATAGAGAAGATGGGGCTGAATTCCAGATAAATGACTTTACATCCTTTTAATAATTATATCCAACTGGTAAGGGGTCTGCAGAGGAATGATAGAGAAGATGGGGCTGAATTCCAGATAAATGATTTTACACCCTTTTAATAATTATATCCAACTGGTAAGGGGTCTGCAGAGGAATGATAGAGAAGATGGGGCTGAATTCCAGATAAATGACTTTACATCCTTTTAATAATTATATCCAACTAGTAAGGGGTCTGCAGAGGAATGATAGAGAAGATGGGGCTGAATTCCAGATAAATGATTTTACACCCTTTTAATAATTATATCCAACTGGTAAGGGGTCTGCAGAGGAATGATAGAGAAGATGGGGCTGAATTCCAGATAAATGACTTTACATCCTTTTAATAATTATATCCAACTAGTAAGGGGTCTGCAGAGGAATGATAAAGTAGGGCTGAATTCTAGATAAATGCATTTGCACCCATATCCAACTGGTAAGGGATCTTTAAGAAATGATAGAGAAGATGGGGCTGAATTCCAGATAAATGATTTTACACCCTTTTAATAATTATATCCAACTGGTAAGGGGTCTGCAGAGGAATGATAGAGAAGATGGGGCTGAATTCCAGATAAATGACTTTACATCCTTTTAATAATTATATCCAACTGGTAAGGGGTCTACAGTGGGATGATAGAGAAAGTAAGGCTGAATTCCAGATAAATGCATTTGCACCCTCTTAATAATTATATCCAACTAGTAAGGGGTCTACGGGGAAATGATAGAGAAGATGGGGCTGAATTCCAGATAAATGCATTTGCACCCTCTTAATAATTATATCCAACTGGTAAGGAGTCTACAGGGAATGATAAAGAAAGTAGGGCTAAATTCATATAATTTAGCTTCCCTGGAACATGGTTATTCCCCCCCCCCCCAAAAAAAAATCTCTGCAAGGATTGAGGGATTAAATGTACATAGTTAGAATGGAGTATTCCTGGATTAGCTGCAGTACATTGGAAAATAATTTTATGATGGGCCAAAATAACTACAACGCTAGTACTGTTTAAAATAGTATATATGTTATTTGTTTTTACCTTTGTTTCATGGTAAATGGAATGCCAGGACAATTACACAGTATTCAATATATTTATATGTAAACAATAAAAATATATTTTTTAAAAAAGAAAAAAAATGGGATCCCAGTCAGGAAAAAAAAAAAGACCTATTAATTGTTTTGTGATTGGTTTGCTTGCTTTAACAAAACCAGAGCTGCAAGTCATAAGAATAAGAATTCCATTTAGTTGATTTTGTACTCATCTAATCTCAACTAAAACACCATGTCCAGTTTTAAATGCAATGGTGAACAGCAAGGAAAACCAGCCCTGTGATCTAGTCCAGACGCAAATTTGGAGTTGAATAATATGATTCCTTCCTTTTGGTGTGTCCAGAGATTGCTGGATATCCACTCTCTTTGTTCTTTTGCTGTGATTGCATAGAACAAAGACATACTATTTTTGCCAAAGGATGTGTTTTTGTAGAATTTTCTGGCAAGTGTGTTATCTTCTAGAGTTGTGTTTTACTTGAATCTCTCCTGGTATAATTAATTGATTGTGGACATTCTTGGTTGTATATCATGCACGCACTGTAAATATTTATTTATACTTCATATTTTTTTAACAGCACATCCAAGAGATTTGTATTTATTTGTCTATGGGCTCTGGTTGATGTACAATGTCAATATCTAAATAAGTAAATAAATACATTTTATACATTCAATCCAGGTTAGTTTATGTTATTATCTAAATAATCTGTTGCAGTGATGGTGCTTTGAGGCAATTTTGACTCCTGGTAACTACAGAGGGACGTGGTGGCTCAGTGGCTAAGACGCTGAGCTTGTCGATCAGAAAGGTCGGCAGTTCGGCAGTTTGAATCCCTAGCGCCGTTTAATGGAGTGAGCTCACGTTACTTGTCCCAGCTTCTGCCAACCTAGCAGTTCGAAAGCATGTAAAAATGCAAGTAGAAAAATAGGGACCACCTTTGGTGAGAAGGTAACTGCGTTCTGTGCGCCTTCGGTGTTTAGTCATGCCGGTCACATGACCATGGAGACGTCTTCGGACAGCGCTGGCTTTTCAGCTTTGAAACGGATATGAACACTGCCCCCTAGAGTTGGGAAAGACTAGCACACATGTGTGAGTGGAATCTTTACCTTAACTACATGGATAGTCCATGTTATTCTGGCAATCTGGTTGAAATGGCTTGTGGGTTCTTTTTTTTCCCTAGAGCTGAGAGTAACTGGCCCAATGTCATCCTGCTGGCTTCAGGGTCTAGAACAGGACTAAAATTTCCTGACAGTTAGAACAATTAATCATGGAACAGCTTGCCTCCAGAAGTTGTGAATGCCCCAACACTGGAAGTCTTTAAGAAGATGTTGGATAACCATTTGTCTGAAGTGGTGTAGGGTTTCCTGCTTAAGTAGGGGGTTGGACTGGAAGACCTCCAAGGTTCCTTCCAACTCTGTTATTCCAAAACTCAGGTCCTCTCACACTAGCACCCTAAACTACTACATTAAGTGGCTCTAATAGTCTTCTTCAAATCCATGGGTGTGTTTGTGTTTCAGATTTCAGCTAGTTGCATTTCAATCTAGTGTATTCCATAAACGTAGGTTGTGAGATTAATTTCTGGTTCTCGAATCCTAACCATCCTGAAAATTGTGTTAATCGGAGAAGTCATGGGTAAGAGAATCATGCTATACAAATAAAATTGTGTTAATCGAATAAGTCATGGGTAAGAGAATCATGCTATACAAATCCATGAGCTGCTTGTAGTGCTTGGGCTACAGGCAGGGTAGTTGGGCAAATTGTCAAAAAAAGTCACGATGGCAGCTAGTTGGTGATGGGATTTTGGGGACTCCACGTGAAGATTGCAACCCAAGATGTGAATGAGAAGAATGGAAAAGAAATGATCACAAGGAAAGTTTAGACCCAACTGTTCTTCCTTCCTTTGGAGTAATGTTTGAATTGAATATGTGCAAGCATTTATATAAACTTCTGCTGAAGGACATATGTGTGTGTGTGCGTGTGTCAGTGGTGGGATTCAATTTTTTTTACTACCTGTTCTGTGGGCGTGGCTTTGTGAGTGTGGCTCTGTGGGCATGGAAGGGGAAGGATACTGCAAAATCCCCATTCCCTCCCCACCCCACTAAGCTGCTTCCCAGCTCCGTTCTCCTGTTCAGGGCAACAAAAGAAGATTGGCTGGGAGGCAGCAGGGGCGGGGCCAGCCTATTTGCCGGTTCTCCAAACTACTCAAAATTTCTGCTACCGGTTCTCCAGAACCTGGCAGAACTGGCTGAACACTACCTCTGGTGTGTGTGTGTGTGTGTGTGTGTGTGTGTGTGTGTGTGTGTGTGTCTGTCTGTCTGTCTGTCTTCAAGTCAGTTTTGACCTCTGCCTGGACATGTCCCTGCAGTTTTCTTGCTAATATTTTCAAAGGTGGCTAGCTTTTGGCTTGTTTTCTTAGGCTGCCAGGGAGTGACTGGCCCAAAGTCACCCGCTGGCTTGGTGCCTAAGGTAGGATTCGAACTCACCGTTTCCTGGTTTCTTGCCTGGTGTTTTAACTATTATACCTAGTAAACTACCAGTGCTTTGCCAGGAGCTCACTGTATTGTTTGCATGCCTAGTGAAATCACGGTGCTTTGATTGCTTTAGGATATTTTCACAGTGCTTTGATTGCTTTAGAAGAGCCGGGACACAATGTTCTCAAAATGCTCAGCCTTATTATATTTTATATATTAATTTATAAGACTGTCAAAGCCCGTGATAACTCTGGATGGTGTACAATAATAAATCATTGCTAAAAAAAAGATGCGGTTACTAAGAGTCACTACTGACTCGATGGCTTATAATAAATGGATCATAGAGACAGGAAAGGGAAAGAGAAAGTCTCTGAATCAACCTTGATCCTGAGGTCTCCAGGAAGATATCACTTTCCTAACACCACCATGGAAGTTGGCTTTTGGGCAAGATTTGTGATTGCCCCATTTCTAGCTGCCACTGCTGGCCTGGGGTCTCCTCATGGTCTCCCATCAAAGTCTCAGGAAGTCAGACCCTGCTTAGTTTTCAAGCTCAGACAAGGTTGGGAAGTGAGCCCATGTTGCTTGTGTTGAGATCGGTTTAGTTGTTATTTTGATTTATAATCCATTTTTTTGTTTAAATCCAGCAGTCGTGCAAAACCTCTTCAATTTAGCGCTGTAATTAACCTTGTGATTTTAAACAGGACAGGAATAAAGAACATTTGCCTATTGTTTTCCCGTTCCTCCTCCCTGCCCAAACTAACTCATGTAATATGCCAGCAGCAACGTGGAGAGAGGTCTTGATGCTGAGGCCTGGCAAAGTTAAGTTAAGCAATAAAGAGCCGAGGTGGCGCAGTGGTTAGAGTGCAGTACTGCAGGCCACTTCAGCTGACTGCTATCTGCAGTTCAGCGGTTCAAATCTCACCGGCTCAAGGTTGACTCATCCTTCCATCCTTCCGAGGTGGGTGAAATGAGGACCCAGACAGTGGGGGCGATATGCTGACTCTGTAACTAAACCGCTTAGAGAGGGCTGAAAGCCCTATGAAGCGGTATAGAAGTCTAACTGCTATTGCTATTGCTATTGTTGGAAGAAATGTCCTTCTGGGTTCAGCTCCGTGGGGAAAAAGACACTGGAAGCATGGAGGCTGCTTGGAAAGATGGTTTAATGGTGGATGGGATCACATGGCTTGAGCTCCTGAACAGAAAAGGGGGAACACATGTTTCCAGATGTTGGGTGAAGAAGAAAAGAGGCAGAGATGCTGAAAGTCCCTGGTTTTATGCCCTCTCTGGCTTTTGAACTTGTATTCTGATTGGTTGTCAGACTCCCATGGGGCCATGCAGGGGCAACAACTCTATAGGCTGCCTTGAGCCCATGTTTGGTTGAGCCTTGCTTCTTCCCAGGTGTCCTGTGGTGAGATGTGTGAAGGGCTAATATTATCATGCCTTAATCCCATCATCCTGGAGCTGAAGCGGGTATCTTTGTTAAGTAGAATAGACTGGCCCAGGCTTTTTTTTAAATGACCCATTGACAAAGGTGGAGGCTATTAAGAGTGAGCCTGTTTCCTGCCTAAAAACATGTTTCTCCATTTCTGATTCAGGGAAATATAATATTCTGCCCTTTCAATAATTCCCAGGATGTTTCATTTTTCTAGGAGAGGCGGGCTAGGTGTGTTTAACTTCCCATAAGAATGAATATAGCCATTTAAAGAAGGCACAACAAAGCATTTTACGAAGGGAAAGCATTTCAAAAGCGTAATACTTTTGGCAAAACTACGTCTTTGGAGAAATGAAACGAAACCAGCTGCATTTTAGCACAAACGTGTGTGCTTTTTTAAAAAAAACCAAAGTATTACAGGACAAAGATTAATCACACTTTGGCATGGGAAAATGAGAAACCGAAATGGGCACATCTCCAGGGATGTGGTAAGCACCTAATTTTTTTTGCAGAGGTATTGAACCATAACTGTTTCTGTTTCTTTTTCCAAGACAATATTCAATTCTAATTGCAGTCTGTTTTGCTCACCCTTCCCTCCAGGTTAGCGTGTGTGTGTGTGTCTGTGTGTGTACCCAGGCACACAGATAAGAAAGGGGCTCCAGGGAGTAACTTCTTCATCTTGAAATTCTTGTCTCCCATGGAGAAACATCTCTCTGAATAAACTCAGGTTATCTATATTATCAGTCTAAAAGTATTGGCTCAGGGATGCCTCAGGGGGCAACCTATGCAGATGTCATAGGTATCGGATAAACCAAGCGATTATAACACAGGCAATCCTCCATTTCCAACAGTTCATTTGGTGACCACGCAAAGTTGCAACGGCACTGAAAAAACTGACTTATGACCATGTTTCACACTTATGACTGTTACAGCATCTCCATGGTCGCGTGATTCCTATCCGGATGCCTGACAACTGGCTTACGTTTATGAGGATTGCAGTGTCCCAGGTCATGCGATCATCTTTTGTGACCTTCTGAGAATCAAAGTCAATGGGGAAGACAGATTCACTTAACGGCCGTGTTAGTAATTGAACAACTGCAGCGATTCACTTAACAAACGTGGCTAGAAAAGTCATAAAATGGGGCCAAACTCACTCAATAAATTTCTCACTTAACAACATAAATGTCAGGGTTCCAAGTCAGACACCCATAGCAAGCAAAACTCTTGAGGCAGGTAGAAAAAAAATAGTTTTATTGGGTATATCATATTGGCACACTTGTGGTGAAAATCAAATCTGAAGGTTCCTGTGGTTTTCACCTAATTAAAAGTAAACGTTTCTCCCCTTTACCAAATAACCAGTCACACGGTCCAATTCAGGGGTGAAATCCAGCAGGTTCTGACAGGTTCTGGAGAATCAATAGCGGAAATTTTGAGTAGTTCAGAGAACTGGCAAATGCCACCTCTGGCTGGCCCCAGAGTGGGGTGGGAATGGGGATTTCGCAGTATCCTTCCCCTGCCACGCCCACCAAGCTGCACCACGCCTACCAAGCCACGCCCACAGAACCAGTAGTAAAAAAATTAGCATTTCACCACTGATCCAATCAAGGTGCCATCTGGTTGCCTGGCAACATCACTCCTCCTCTCTCCCACGCTCTCTGACCAGGAGTGAGACCGTCCTTGGTTCCCAGGAGAGAAAGTATTTTGTTTTGGCTACAAAACCCCAGCTATTCCCTCCCTCCCTACCCCTGAGCTTCTGTGTGGTCGTAAATTGAGGACTACCTGCATAGTTATCATAAATAGGGAGGAGAGCAGTGGTGGGATTCAAATAATTTAACAACCGGTTCTCTGTCCTAATGAGCAGCTAGGTAGGCGTGGCTCAGTGGTCATGTGACTGGGTGGGTGTGACCAACTCAACGTCACTCACGTCAATGGGTGCTTCGCCTTAGCTCCTACAATGCAATAAGGGTTAACCGGAGAGGCAGTTTCTGGAAGCAGGGCAATCAAGATTAGTCTAAAAGCAACACCAGAAGGTTTCCTTCCTGCCTTCCTTACAGGATTAGCCCTGTAAGTGGAAAGAAACAAAAGGAGATTTCTTCCAACAACTGGTTCGTCCAACTGCTTAGAAAGTTAACAACCGGTTCTCCCGAATAGGTGCGAACTGGCTGTATCCCACCACTGCAGGAGAGGGAGACTGTCCTAGGAGGAACAAAATAGGCAGCTAGGCTATATCCTTGCATGGACAGGAAAGGATGTTTGGAAGAGGAAAAACAGAAATGAGATAACGTGAGATCCAAGAATGGGACATGTCAAACATGGAGATAATTCTTCAGTGTTGCTTTTGTGCTCTGTATTTCATGTTCATTGGAATTTTAAAAAGAAGGGGAAAAAACCCTCTATTTTAGAACTTGTTCTACAACACAAATATATCCTTGCCTAGCCTAAGATGATGTGAAGGGAAGCATATTTCCCAGCCTCTTCTTTTTGGGCTGGAGTTGTAATCCAGCAAGGTCTAAACCAATGTTGCTCAACGTTGGCAACTTTCAGATGTGTGGACTTCAACTCCCAGAATTCTCCAGCCAGCATGAATTTTGGAAGTCAAGTCTACACATCTGAAAATGGCCAATTTTGAGAAACACTAGTCTTGGCTAAATAAAGTCTCCTCTAAGTTGAGGTTGGCTCTTGAATGCTTCCTGGTCACGTCCAACTAGTTTTCCTTGCAGGGGGAGCTGGTTTTCACCCTTATCTTCTGGGCCCTTGTTTCATTTCTCATTTTAACCTCTCCCTGGGTGATGTTGTATTTGAGGATCAACCCAACCTGGTTGCTTAGAGTCCAGACAAGGCCAGCCAGCTGGGTCTACCTAAAAATGGGAATGCCGGGAGGGAAATCCATTTGGTTCAGTTCCTAGCCAGGAAAAAGGCACCAGAAATAAAAGGGAGGCTGGAGTCTGATTGGAAAGAAAGGTTCCATTTATTGATTCTTGGACAGCTGACAAAATGGGTTTTGATACCTTCTGGATTCCTATGGGGTCCTGTAGGGGTCATGGCTAGCTCTATAGGCAAAAGAGGAAGTGCAAATCCTAGGTCCATGATGGCAAACTTATGGCATGCACACCAAGCCCTCTCTTTGGACAGGCACGCCGTCGCCAGCTGATCTTCTGGGTTCCGGCATCATATGCGCGCACTGGCCAGCTGCTTTTTTCCAGGTTCTGCCGCTCCAGTTTTGGCACTCAGTGCCGAAAAGGTTAGCCTGTCCTTGGTGTTTGTCTAAGCTAATTTTGTCAACCTTTGGCTTGATAGTGTTGCTTATTGTGTTGCTTATCTGAGGTTTCTGCCTGACCCAGTATTTCTGTCAGCCATTCTGTTCTTTTGGATCTTTGCCCTGCCACACTTTCTATTATTCTACTATGCATTTTCTATTGTGGGAAAATGGGAGGGGGGATTGTATGGAGTTACTTGCTGTATAGCCAAAACAAAAGTCTTTCTAGAAAGCCAAGGTCATCCTTTGTCTCTGCACCTCTGCACCTGACCGGAACGGGATGGGTGGAACTGCCAGCATGGCAGTGGGAGATTGGACCATGTGATCGATTTGTGGGTGTGGGGGCAAGATCGTGAACTTTCAACTAGGTGGGGAAAACCTGGAAGCTTTCAGATTCGGGTTTTCCAAGATGTGCCAACATGGCTCTTTTAATAAATTGGAACTTTGAGCAATACTTTGGACTCCAATTTAATTTTGGATGTTATTTGGAATGCTGACATTTGCATTTCTATAAGCTGGTCTCCTCAGTTTCTTCTTGGGGCAGGGAAACTGGGGCTGGTTTCTGCCTCCCTTAAGGTTTTTTTCCCCATGTCTCTTTTAGGGGAAATATTCTATCTTGCCTTTTTAATATCCCCCCAAACTGTTTCATTCTTGGGGGGGGGGCTTCCCATAGTTAAATGCAGCTTTCGAGGATGTTTCTTACATCCCCAAGCTTTAACTGTTGGCTGTGTATATTTTGGACCCCCAGGAAGAATGAAAGCTGGCAAATTTTACTATTTATTTGTATTCCAACTTTATAGGTTTTACTCAAGGGGGGGACGTATCCAATACACCAGTGATGGCTAACCTTTTTGTCGTCGGGTGCCGAAAGTGCACACCCGCACCCATAATGCAATGCGTGTGCGACACCATCCCATGCACCCTGCCCCCTGTGCAGGGAATGCATGCTCCCCACGCCCCCCTGTGAATGTGTGCATGATCTCCTATGCCCCATTTTGGGCCAGGTAGGACTCCATGCAGTCTCCTGGGACAAAAAATAGGCTGTAGAGGGGTGCCACACACCCTGTACTCCTTGCCCCCCTGCCCCCACGCATGCGCGGCAGGGACCCGAAAATCAGCTGACCAATGGGAGGTGTGTACACACGCATGGTGGAGCTGAACTGGGGTGACAGCTCACATGCTCGCAGAAAAGTCTCTGCGTGCCACCTGTGGCATGCGTGCCATGGGTTCACCCTCATGGCAATACATCAATGGTGGGTTGCAGGCGGTACGCCCTGGTACGGGTGTACCGGTGCCTGCTGGGAGCACTGGGTACCATTCTCGTACGGTGCTCTGGAGGGCCCACCCACCCGCCCTCCTTCGGCGGCTTCCGTGCATGTGCACAGAGCGTATGGCACCTGCGTGATGCCCTGCTGAGCAGTTGGAGTGTCGCAGAGGCATAGTGGAGCGTCGCAGGAGGTAAGGGTGTGCGCGCGTGCTGCGCACATTTATGTGGTGGACGCCGGGCCCTGTTGCACCGCACCGGTTGCAACAGGATCCGGAACCCACCACTGCAATACACCTTCCTCCTCCTATTTTCATCACAACAGCAATCCTACGAAGTGGGCTGGCTTGAGAGAGAGGGACTAGTCCAAGTTCACCCAGCTGTCTTCAGTGGCTAAGATGGGACTAAAACTCAGGATCTCCTGCTTTCTAGTCTAGTGCCTTAACCACTAGGCACGAAGTGGGTCTCCAATGTGTGCCTGGAGGCTCAGAAACAGCTCCAAGGCTAGAGCCCGATTAACAGAGTTAATCTTCTAGGTCAGGGGTGTCAAACTCGCAGCCCATTGGCCAGGTGCATCTGTAACTGACCATGCCAACTCCTGGTTTAGTGAAAGGGGAAAGTCACGATATGTCACGGGATGACAACGGGATGCTGTTGTTCCATGGGTTGATTGTTCTCACTGCCAGAAAATTCATCCTTATTTCCAGGTTGGATCTCTCCTTGATCAGTTTCCATCCATTATTCCTTGTCTGGCTCGCGGGCCTTTCCCTGTTTGGAGCATGTGCAAAACCCAACACAATCCTTGTGTGATAAAAATTATACTCAAACAAGAACTGTAAGACTTCCTTAAAATAATAGGACGCGACTTCTTTTGTTTTCAACAATTTCGGTGGGATAGAGCCATGGCGGCCCAGTGGTTTGAATGCAATCCTGTAGGCTACATCTGCTGATTGCCGGCTGCCTGCAATTTGGCGGTTCGAATCTCACCAGGCTCATGGTTGATTCAGCCTTCCATCTTTCCGAAGTCGGTCAAATGAGGACCCAGATTGTTGGGGGCAATTATGCTGACTCTGTAAACTGCTTAGAGAGGGCTGTAAAAGCACTGTGAAGCGGTACATAAGTCTAAGTGCTGCTGCTATTATGTGGGCGGCAAAAATATTATTTGGGGGTTCATGAGATACCTTGCCGTATTAGAATGAACATATCACAAAACCCCTGGAATTTTTTATTTTTTTGGACTCGGGTCACTTCTGGGTTAAAGGATTAGCCAATGACATCATTGATGCCCTGGGGATGCCCAGCTGGGGGCTTCTTTCACTGGCAGGAGTTGGCATGAAGGATGAGAGCTCAACCTCACCCCATGGCAGTTCTTGGGTCTTGATTGTCGGATGACTAACTTCCTGCCCAGCGCCCAACCCCTCGACTCCAGCCACGGCACTCCTACTCCTGGAAATCATGCACATTTTATCCAAGAACAATCAGGTTTCTGAGCAATTAGGAAATTAAATGGTCAGGGTTGAAAGCCTTTGAAATTCATAAATGGGCTTTGCATAAAAGTGGCTTGAGAACCTTAAGTAACCCTGGTTGTGGCTCTCTCGTTCATTCATCCCCACCACCAAGTTAATTCTTTTATTGCACTACAAAATATGAATAATAGATTATACAGATAGCATCTGAGTATGGTGGCATTTATCTAGTAGAAACTGGAAATTATTAATAGTGTGATGAAAAGGAGTTTGGAAACGAAGACGGCTAATAAATAAGTAGAAAATATATTAAGATAGAGATATAAATAAGATGAAAACTGTTGGTATGTGTATGATGAGAATAATGATGCTTAATGTTAATATGGTATCACCACTAGAAGATGTTAAGAAGGAAAATGGAGAGTTTTATCATGTTTAAATGTTTAATATATTATAATATTAAGCTTAGGGAAATAATGTTAATATGAATGTGAAAGATGTGGCAAATGGGGAATGATGTTGCACAGAGATGTTTGTACCCAGACAACACACTGCATAAGGAAAGATGGAATGTTTATTTTTGTAATTGAAAAATAATAAAATTATTTATTTAAAAAAAAGATAAATTGTACAAGACGAAGACAAAGACAAAAGTATATATCAATACTGAGTATGATTTTGAAAATGTTAATGGATATAATGAGTTGTTTAAGTTGTGCCATTATGCTAAACATGCCACTGATAAAAAAATACCGAAGTGTATTAAGGTATTTTATAATCTAAAAAGGTATTTGAGCTCAATTTAAGTCATGTCCAACTCTTTGCGAATCCGTGGACTGTAACACGCTTGTCCCCACTCCCTTCCTCTACAGAGTGTTTAAATTTGCCCAAATTCATGTTCATTCCGTTGATGACGCTTTCTAACCATGCCATCCTCTGCAATTCCCTTCTCCTTTTGTCTTCCATCTTATCCAACATCAGGGTCTTCTCATTTGGTGGCCAAAGTATTTGAGCTTCAGCTTCAGCATCTGTCCTTCAAAGAACAGTCAGGGTTCATTTCCTTTTGAGCTCAATAAGGTAAAGGTAAAGGTTCCCCTCACAGATACGTGCTAGTCGTTCCTGACTCTAGGGGGCGGTGCTCATCTCCATTTCAAAGCCGAAGAGCCAGCGCTGTCCGAAGGCATCTCTGTAGTCATGTGGTCGGCATGACTAAACGCCCGAACAAGCACGGAACACTGTTACCTTCCCACCAAAGGTGGTTCCTATTTTTCTACTTGCATTTTTACATGCTTTCGAACTGCTAGGTTGGCAGAAGTTGGGACAAGTAACGGGAGCTCACTCCGTTACGCAGCGCTAGTGATTTGAACCGCCAAACTGCCGACCTTTCTAATCGACAAGCTCAGCGTCTTAGCCACTGAGTATTGAGCTCAATACGAAGTGCTTAATTGATAGATTATATGCCATCCAGTCATTTTTGACTGTTAGTGACCACATAGAGAGGATGTCAGCGTTCCAAGTAATGCACCCATTGAAAGCAGAACTCCGAGGCAAGTAGATTCCTGAAAGAACAATTTATCGGACACATTATATTGACACAATTGGTGAAAACCGACTCTGAACGTTCCCACTGTTTTCACCCAGTTAAAAGTGAAAGTTCCCCCTTTCCCACAGGTCATCCATCACATTGTCCAATAGAGGTGCTGGCTGGTTGCTTTATTACTTTACTCCTCTTCCTCCTTCCCGCTACTATTGAAATGTCCTTGGTTCCCACAGGAAAACTTTCTGTTTTGGCTACAAACCTCCAGCCATCTATTTTCCTCCCCACTCCCATCCTGAAGCCGTAAAGATGGCTTCAGCCAGGTTCGCTTCAGGGTTGACATAATTTTCTCCGTGATGATGTATCACTAATTTGTGTTGTTGTTGGTTTTTTCAACTCTCCTAATGGCGCACTCATTGCCTGTGTAACAGGTTCCTCCTCCTTGCCGCTGTCTGTCCTCTTCTCTTTCTCTCTACCTTTCCAAGCATTGGAGCCTGTTCCAAAGAGTTGGGCTTTTGCTTAATGTCTCCAAAGTAAGATATTTTGAACCTGGTCATTTGTGTCTTGAGTGAGAACTTTCAGTTGACTTTTTCACAAATCCACCTGTTTCTTTTCTTGGCTGTTCATGGTATTCTCAGCGATCTTCTCCAACATCAAAGTCATCAGCAGTTTGTCAATTCTTCATTGAAGTCCTACTTTATCTTCCGTAGAGTGTCATAGGGAATACCATAAGTTGTACAAGTCTTGTCTCTGTGTTTACTATTATTTACTCTTATTAAAAGGGAAACAAAGAAGAGAAAGAGTGAAAGGAACTGCTTCAAGATAGGTATTTAATCTCTCTAACGTCCTCCTTTCTATATCCCAACCAATTTGTAGGGTTATCAAACATTTACACACTTTTACAAACCATACACTGTAAATATTTATATTTGCCTTGCTGCATGTGGCATTGTACACATGGAGGCTATTCTTGTTTGAATTTAGTTAAACTTATGCTATGGATGGGGTAGCTCAGTGGTTAAGATACTGAGCTTGTTGATCAGAAAGGTTTGGCAGTTTGAATCCCTAGCGCTGCGTAATGGAGTGAGCTCCTGTTACTTGTCCCAGCTTCTGCCAACCTAGCAGTTCGAAAGCATGTAAAAATGCAAGTAGAAAAATAGGAACCACCTTTGGTGGGAAGGTAACAATGTTCCGTGCGCCTTTGGTATTTAGTCATGCCAGCCACATGACTACAGAGACGTCTTTGGATAACGTTGGCTTAGAAACGGAGATGAGCATCGCCCCCTAGAGTTGGAAACAAATAGCACATATGTTTGAGGGGAACCTTTACCGTTAAGCTATGGACATCCAGTATGCTGCTAGCTTTGCCGTTGTTGTGTATTCTCCAACTTTTAAGTTTCCACTCAAATATTGTCAGTGTTGTTTCTTTCTTCCAATAGTATCTTGCTCATTAATTTAGATGAGCTGTTTTGTTGGATTTTCAAATCAACAAGAACCAACACTGCAGGTTTCAATGATAGTAAGATCTAATTTGGGTTTGTCACTGAGACTAGAGGTTTAGTCTTCCAAGCTCATGCTGGAGCCCATCGTCAAGGAACATCTAGCAGAATCCTTCCTGGGACACGTATATTGGTTTAGTTTAGCCTTCATTTGGTTTAGTAAGAGTTGCATTCAGAAAGTATTCGCTCACCCATCCAAATAATCAGAATCAGGTGTTCCAATCACTTCCATGGCCACAGGGGTATAAAATCAAGTACCTAGGCATGCAGATTGTTTTTACAAACCTTGGTGAAAGAATGGGTCGCTCTCAGGAGCTCAGTGAACTCCAGCGTGGAACTGTGATAGGATGCCACCTGTGCAACAAATCCAGTCGTGAAATTCCCTCGCTCCTAAATATTCCCCAGTCAACTATCAGCTGTATTTTAAGAACGTGGAAGTGTTTGGGAACGACAGCAACTCAGCCACGAAGTGGTAGGCCACGTAAACCTGTCCAACATCAGTGTGTGACCTCACAAATGCGCTTCTGGGAGAATGGTCAAAAATTCCCATAAACGCATTCCTGAACCTTGTGGACAGCCTTCCCAGAAGAGTTGAAGCTGTTATAGCTGCAAAGGGTGGACCGATGTCATATTGAACCCTGTGGATTAGGAATGGGAGGTCACTTACAGTAAGTTCATGTGTGAGTAAAGGCAGGTGAGCGAATACCTTTGGCAATATAGTGTAGGTGCTTGGCACTTTAAGGTGAGGCCCATCACAATAGTTACTGGAAACCCACTGCAAGAGATTTTTGGAAACTGATGATGCAAGAAAGGAGAAAAATGATGATGGGAAGAAAAAAGGCAGATTAGCCTGCAATTCTCTGTGTTGTAAAATGCAGAGCTTGTTGGCTGAATTTTTTCCCCTACAGCAGGTGGCAGGAGTAACTGGAATCACCTAGAGCAGTGATGGGCAACCTTTTTGGCGTGGTGTGTCAAAAATCGGCAAAAAATCGAGCATAACTCGCGTTGTGTGTCACTTCGACAAAAACATAAGACTCTCTGTGCCGGCCTGACTGGAGAGAGGCGCGCACTGTTCCCGGGCTCCTCTCCTGCGGGTCCTCCCTCGCCGCGCTGATGACGTGTGTGCGCACGGCACGCACGCCTTACCAGCAGCCCCTGCGCTCAGAAAGGGGCGGCGGCAATACAGTAAGTGAGTGTGGGCAGGGGAGATCACACGTCCCCCCCCCCCTGTTCCTCCAGCACAGATTCTTTCATCCTCGGCGGCCGTGCAGGAGCCGAGGATGAATCGCATGAAATCCTGTGCATGTCACCCCAAATGGCTACGCGTGTCAGCACTGACACGC
The DNA here is from genome assembly GCF_051295495.1 of Thamnophis sirtalis. Taxonomy (NCBI): domain Eukaryota; kingdom Metazoa; phylum Chordata; class Lepidosauria; order Squamata; family Natricidae; genus Thamnophis; species Thamnophis sirtalis. The sequence goes on along the minus strand of NW_028261381.1, from coordinate 167,177,282 downwards.
GTGTCATAGGTTCGCCATCACTGACCTAGAGCTTTTAAAGTACTTGGGATTATGTAGACTTTTCACACTTGCATTTGCAGAACAAATTTAACTTGATTTATTATACAAACTGAAGAGTTGGGCAGCATATAGATTTAATGATTTATTAGCTCATTTTCTGGGTTCATGGAGTTTGTTGAATCATACACCAACCAAACCACAGATTAAGCCATCAAATAATAGCAATAAACCAACAGAAAAGGTAATCCAAGAGAATAAACAGAGTTGCAAGTTTTATAATGGGTGTTTTTAAAATATATTGTATGAATTTAGCAAAGTCAACTAGAGTAGACTTCAACTTATGACCAAAACTGAACTCAGAATTTATGTTGCTAAGTGAGAAATTAGTTAAATGAGTTTTGCCCCATTTTACGACTTTTCTTGCCACATTTGTTAAGCAAATCACTGCAGTTGTAAAATTAGTTAACAAGGTTGTTAAGTGAATCTGGCTTCTCCATTGACTTTGCTTGTCAGTAGGTTGCAAAATAAACCAGTTGCCAAGCATCCAATTTTTGATCATGTGTCCATGGGGATGCTGGAGTGGTCATAAGTGTGAAAAAATGGTCCTACATCATTTATTTTCAATGCCATTGTAATTTGAATGGTCACTAAATGAATAATTGGAAGTCAGGGACTGCCTGTATTCAAGCTGGAACACACAAGGGCCCTGTAAAAGCAAGTCACTTTAGCAGACTATTTTAGTTTCCATGTCATTGACAACTGTGGCCGGAACTAATAACAAATGAGTAAAATATCCCCCCCCCCCCAAGCCCCAATTTATAGTTGGAACGCAGAATAAATCGCCTTCCTTAATTTAGTACCAGCCAGGTATTTTGAGCTTCCAGATAGGAAGTTTCAAATCCAGGAGTCCCTAAAATAAATCTCAGCTCTTTCATAATCTTTCTAAGAACCCAGAAGCTCGTGAATCAATTAGGGCATCTTTCGGAAACCTGACAGCTTAGTTTTCTCCTGCTCAACATGGGGATAGCAATGTAGGAAGTTAGCACCCACCCAGTGGTGGGTTTCAAAAATTGTTTGAACCTACTCTGTGGGTGTGGCCTCCTTTGTGGGAGTGGCTTGCTGCCCATGTGACCAGATGGGAGTGGCTTGCTGCCCATGTGACCGGATATGAAGATGCCAACGACACTTGTCAGAATCACCTTAAATTTTTGGAAGCTCTTCTGTAGGTGTGGCCTGCTTTCCGGGTCCACTGGTGGAACCTCTTCTAACCGGTTCGGTAGATTTGACGAATAGGTGTGAACTGGTAGGAACCCACCTCTGCACCCACCCCTCTCCTAGGAAAATGAGATATTTTAGCACCTATTAAAAGGGCAGAATATTTCCCCTAAAAGGGAGGCAGAAATTCACACACACCCTTTTGTCAATGGGCCATTAAGGCCTGGGCCAGTCTATTCTACATAACAAAGATCTACCTTCTTCAGGCAGAGCCAGAGTAGGCATTGCGCAAAGCCCTTTTATTACATCATCACCCAGCAAGGCTCAACCAAGCCTGGGACTCAAAAGACAACCTACAAAGTTACCCCTGCATGGCCCCATGGGAGTCTGACAACCAATCAGAACACAAGGTCAAATTCGAAGCCCAACAGAGGGCATAAAACCCAGGAACTCCCAGCATCTCTTCCTTTTTTAGCTCAGGATCTCAAGCCACGTGATCCTGTTCATCAATAAACCTTCTTTCCAAGCAACTTCCATGAATCCAGTGTCTTTTCCCCCTCTGAACTGAACCCAGATGGACATTTATTCCAACAGTAACCAAAAAAAGGGGATAATAAAACAAGATTCAAATGAGCTTACTTCTCCACTGCTTCTGCTCGTTTCCTTCCATGGTCTGCCTTTTTATTTTTCTATTTCTAGCTTATGCCTTTCATCTATGATTCCCCTCAGCTGAATACCTTTCCTGATTCAAAGTGGTTTTAGGAAGAGTGATTCTAGCAAACCTACCAGTGGGTGATAAGAGTTACCGTATTTTTCGGACTATAACATGCAACGGAGTATAAGACACACCAACATTTAGAAATTTGTCTGGTAATTTTTTTAAAAGGTTTTGCCCTCCCTGGCCCCCAGGAGCACTGTGCAGGCCTCCCAAACCCTCTGCACCAGGGGTAGGTTTCAGCCAGTACGGACTGATATGGGCATATTGGTTGGTGAAATTTTGCGTGACTTAACGTACTGGTTCTTCCAGAGGCTCCCGACATGCCCACGTGGCATGCGCTGCCCTCTTCTCTCTGATAGCCGTCTCGTTTCCAAATAAGGTGATGGGGAATCCATGCAGAGGGAGGAAATCGCATGGATTCCCCACCTCCTTCATTGAAATGAGGCAGCTGTCAGAGGAAAGAGCAGCATGCGCCCGTGGGCTTGTCCAACGAATCCTCCCCTCCTGTTCCTTCTTCTGCTGTTTGAACAAGCCACACAGGTGCGTTTCATTGTCTTTCACAGCGGCCTTGTTTCCAATTGGGGGGGGGGTCCGTGGAGAGGGAGGAAAAAGATGGATTTCTTCCCCCCCTCAATTGGAAACGAAATGGCTGTCAAAGACAAGGGAGCATCCCCTGCGTGGCTTGTTCAAACAGCAGAAGAAGGAACAGGAGGGGAGTTCCATGCGGGGCTTTTCAAACAGTGGCCTCGTTTCCAATTGGGGGGGGGGGTCCATGAAGAGGGAGGAAAAAGATGGATTTCTTTTCCCGTCCCCCAATTGGAAACGAGGCGGCTGTCAAAGACAAGGGAGAGCCCCCACATGGCTGGATGGTAGAGGAAATATTTTTTGGGGGAAATAGAAGGATTGTATTTTTTGCAGTTATCTGGTTGTTCACTAACTCTCTCTGAGAGCGGTTGAAGCCACTTAGGGGTTGATCTGTGCCCTCAGGATCTCCTGAATCAAATTGTGGAATCTTCTTGGAACTGCTATAAGAGGTGCATTGTAGACTAGACATAGGTGGTGTCTGATTCCTCCCCCTCTGTTGAGAGAGGGCTGGAGGGACCTGGTCTGTCCCAAACTTTTGAAGCTGGTGGGGCTGGCTCTAGATAAAAATCAAAACCTGAGTTTGATGCTGACCTGGAGGTTTTTGTTGGAATCCTGGTTTAAGTTTTGGAGAAAGACTTAATTCACCCTAAACCTGTGACTGCTTTTATCAAATCTTAGAGTGATTTAGAAAAAAAGAAGAAAGAAAGAAAGAGAAAGAAAGAGACAGAGAAAGAGAGAAAGAAAAAGAGAGAAAGAAAGAAGGAAGGAGGGAGGGAAGTAAGAAAGAAAGAAAGTGGGAGAGACACACAAGAAAGAAAGGAAGGAAGGAATGGAGGGAAAGTGAGAGAAAAAAGAGAGACAAAGTTAGAAAGAAAAGAGACAAAGAAGGAAAGAGAAAGGAAGGAAGGAAGGAAGGAAGGAAAGAAGGAAGGAAGGAAGGAAGGAAGGAAGGAAGGAAGAGATCCTATGACCACAATTGAGCCCAAAATTTTGGTTGCTAAGCAAGAGCATCGTTAAGTGAATTTCACCACATTTTCCAAGTTGGCCACGCCCACCTAGTCACAAGACCACCAAACCACTCCCACCCGATCACATGACCACCAAGCCACTCCCACAAAACAGGCCATACCTACAAAATAGGTTCTAAAAAAATTTAAAACCCACCACTGCTCTGCATGCCCCGTTTTTTGTGAAAAACGGGGCATGCAGAGCTTTTGGGAGGCCTGCAAAGTTATCCTGGGGCCCTGGGGGCTGGGGAGGGGAAAAATGAGCAAAAAAGGGCCTGTTATTTTTTTTACAAAAAACAGGGCGTGCAGAGGGTTTGGGAGGCCTTTAGAGTGCTCCTAGGGGTTGGGGAGGGGAAAAATGAGGAAAAAACTGTCCCGTTTTTCACTTGTTTATGCCCTCCCCATCCCCCAGAAGCACTTTGAAGGCCTCCGAAACCCTCTGCTCGTCCATTTTTGCACAAAACAGGATGCGCGGGGCGGGGTTTCGGAAAGCCAAAAATTCAGTGTATAAGACGCACCCAGATTTTTATCCTCTTTTTTTGGGGGGGGAGGTGCGTCTTATACTCCCAAAAATACGGTAACTGTTCTCCTGAGTAGACACACCTGACCTGCCTACAAAGGTGAAAGCTTTGAAAGCCTGTGAAAGCTCCTGTCTGGTTTCAGCTAGCAGAAAGGTATTCGTCACCTGGTATTCCTCTTAATTTTTTTTTTTTTTAGCCATTTCCTTTTGTGTACTGGAGATAAAATATGGGGAACCAATCTCAAGGCTTTTCTCATTAGTGAACCATGGAAACAACAGGGCCCTGTTTTCCTTCTTGCAAATCTTACCGTGACTGAGTGACAGTCTCAACAATGGAGGCTTAGTAGCTGTTACAAAGCAGCAAGGACACCAGGCCCCAACTATTTTGGAACCGGCAACAGACAAGGAAGCTTCAGATCAGTGGCAAAGATAAAAACCATCCTTAATTTGCAGACGAGTGGAAAAAATACAATTCTGGAATGTCACATGGAAATGAATAGGACTCAAACAACATCACTTGCACCCCTGCCTTTTATTGCTGGATATGATAGGAGGGGATTAAATGGTCAGAACTCCACAGATAGAAATCTAGTCTGTCAGGAAGCTCATTGTACGATGCTGCGTTTCTGTAGCTTTATTATATGCTGGTTGTTTTGTAAATTACAGTAATCCGATATCCTTTATCAGTGGTGGGCTACCACCGGTACGCCCCGGTACAGGTGTACTGGTGCCTGCTGAGAGCACCAGGTACCGTTCTGGTATGATGCTCCGGAGGGCCCACCTGCCCGCCCACACTGCTTACCTGTATTTGAGCTGTTCGGGGATTCCGGGCATGCGCAGGGAGCATACAGCGCCTGTGCTCCGCTCTGCTGAGCAGCTGAAGCATCAGGGAGGCATTGCGCATGGTAAGTATGCATATGCACGCTGCGTGTGTGTGTGTGTGCTGCATGCATTCATGCGGTGGACGCCCGGTCCCGTTGTACTGTACCAGTTGCAATGGGGTATCCAAAACCCACCACTGTCCCTTATTATTTAAAAAAAATGGTTTTTTTTTAATTTCAGAAAATTGCCCTTTAGATTTATGTTTTTATTTTTCCAAAACTCACTTGTGTCCTTTATATTGCTCACTAGCCAATAACCCGGCGTTGCCCGGGTATTTATTTATAGGACGAAAATGTCCGGACCAAACGTAATTTCTAATGTTGAATTTTCCCCCTTACCAGAGGGATCCCCCTTTGGAAGTACTGTGAAGCCGTTACCATGGCAACTGTGCTGCGCTGTCCAGTAGAAGCCATTATACGGCAGTACAGTAGTAGCCATTTCAAGGCACAACAGGCTGTATCTTAACAGAACACACACACACAAGAGTGTCTTACCCCCATAGTATTTGTTTTCAGAGAGTAAGTCATCTGTGTACCAAGTTTGGTTGAAATTGCTCAAGGTGTTCGAAAGTTATACAGTACATGGAGGGTTTATGTAGGGGTCATAACTGGCTCTATAGGCAAAAGAGGAAATGCAACTCCTAGGTGCAAAAAGAATAGAATAGAATGGAATGGAATGGAATGGAATTCTTTATTGGCCAAATGTGATTGGACACACAAAGAATTTGTCTTTGGTGCGTATGCTCTCAGTGTATATAAAGAAAAATAAAATAGAATACATTCATCAAGAATCATAAGAATCTGCATACAGATGGGAGGTTGAACAACTAGCCTTGTGGTGCAACCAGAACAATCTTGAACTAAATGCACTCAAAACCGTAGAAATGGTGGTAGATTTTAGGGGAAACCCTACTACCACCTCTTACAATACTAGACAACACAGTATCAGCAGTAGAGACCTTCCAGTTTCTAGGTTCTATCATAGAACCTAGACTTAAAATGGGCAGCTAACATCCAAAACGTCATCAAAAAAGCACAACAAAGAATGTTCTTTCTGCGCCAACCCAGGAAGCTCAGACTGCCCAAAGAGAGCTGCTGATTCTGTTCTACAGAGGAATTATTGAGCCTGTCATCTGCACCTCCATAACTGTCTGGTTTGGCTACTGACCGAGCTCATCTGGACAAGCTTTGGCTTATTGTTTATCTGAGTTTCTAGGTTTCTGTGACTTTGAAGTTTGGACTCTTCTGGGGTGATGCAGTGAAGGGGCTTGTGTTCTGGAAGGGTTTGGGGCTTTCTGTTGTGGCTAATGGCTTTCGTCCTGTGATGGATCTCGGGTGTTTGGGGGGGGGCTGCTTTCTAATCCTATCGTTCTGCCTTTGTTAGCTGTGCTGCAAGGAGTTTCAAAATAGCCCGTGTTGAATGGATTTCCGCCCTGCAGTATCTGATTTGCTTATGAATAGAGCTATCTAGATACTTGCCTTCCTCTTTCAATAAGCTCTTTGTCTCTTAAGTGCTGGCATCTACTGTGGGCTATTAAGAAAGACTTTCTGCCTTTAAGAGCATGTTTCTGTAACTTCGTTGCTTGTGTCCTTATGATTTATATTGATACTGATTGTTTCCGAATTGCTTTTTTGTACCCTATGACTATCATTAAGTGTTGTACCTTATGATTCTTGACGAATGTATCTTGTCTCTTTATGTTCACTGAGAGCATCTGCACCAACGACAAATGCCTTGTGTGTCCAATCACACTTGGCCAATAAAGAATTCTATTCTATTCTATTCTATTCTATTCTATTCTAGCCTAGCCTTATTCTATCCTAACTTATTCTTATTCCATATATTCTATTCTATTCTATTCTATCCTATCCCATCCCATCCCATCATATTCTCTCCTCTCCTCTCCTTTCCTATCCTTATTCCATATATTCTATTCTGTTCTATTCTATCCTATTCTATACTATCCTTATTCCATATACTCTACTCCACTCCACTCCACTCTATTATTTTTCTCCATTTCCCCTTTAGAGAAATATAATATCCTGCCTTTTTAATATTTCCCAAAATATTTTATTCCTCTGGGGTGGGGGCTTCCCACGTCAGCCTAAATTCAGACAGTCCATCCAAAGCAATGAAAATCCTCTGCCTGACTTCAGGGATCCCGCAGTGGCGGCTGCATTGCAAACGTGTTGAAGTGCTGTGTGCTAAGACACGTCCTTGGAGGAAAAGCTATCATCAGAAGAGGAAAGGGAGCCCGACTGCTGCCAAAGACAGACTTTCCAGCACTGTTTACCGATTACTTAGCCAGGAGGGAGTTTCTCTGTCACTCAAATTGAGACTAATCCTGAATTTCCAGTTAGCATTAAGGATCCCAGAAGAATCTGCTCAGTTTACGCTAATGTTGATTCTTCCCAGTGCTGCATTACAGTGTAGGAAGCCTTCAACTTACAATCCTTTCGCAACTTACAATCCTTTCGCAACTTACAATCCTTTCGCAACTTACAATCCTTTCGCAACTGTTTGGTTTCTAATGGCACTGAAAACAGTGACTTATGACCGGTCCTCATACTTATAACTGTTGTAGCATTCCCACGCTCACGTGATCAGAATTTGGAGACTTGGCAACCATTCTGTATTTACAATGGTTGAGTCATGTGATCCAGTGGTGGGTTCTGGACCCTGACGCAGCCGGTACGTTGCGCACGGGGCTGGGCATCCTAGACGGGCACACGCGCTGTGCACGCATGCGCATGCCATTGCCCTGCAACACCCAGCTGGCCGGCAGAGGTTGCGCAGGTGCCGCACGCTATGAATGCATGCGCAATGGGCCGGTTGCGTTATTAAATGGCCATGGAACACAGGTGGGCAGGTGGGCCAAATGAGCCACCGTACCGGTGGCTGCTTCTCCTGTCCACTACCGGTATGGCCGTACTGGGACGTACTTCCTGGAACCCACCACTGATGTGATCCCCATTTGTGACCTTTGCAGATGGTTTCCAACAAGCAAGGTCAGAGAGGGAAACCGGCTTCACTTAACCTCCATATGATTCACTTAACAAACTGCAGGGATTCACTTAGCAACCTTGGCAAAAAGATCAAAATCAGGTGTGACTCACTCAGCAACCATCTTGCTTAGCAACATAAATGTGTTGGGAAGAGGCAAAGAAATAACTGCTCTTATTATAACTGCTCCCTTTGGAACGAGCTCCCCGTAGAGATTCGTACCCTCTCCACCGTCCAGGCCTTCCGCACAGCCTTGAAGAACTGGCTCGCCCGTCAGGCCTGGGGATAAGGACCATTACCCCGCCCGAATGTTGTATGCATGTTGTTTGCTATTTTATTATGTGTTGTCGTCTTAGTCTTGTATTCCCCCTTCCCTGGTTTCTGTGAGCCGCCCTGAGTCCCCTCAGGGAAAAGGGCGGCCTACAAATAAAATCAATTCAATTCAATTCAATTCAATTCAATTATTCTCTCACTTACAATCCTTCCCCAATTTCCTCCCCGGAGTAGCCATGTAGCGGAGAAAACCAATTGGACAACCAGTTCCAAGTTGAGCCATATTAGCTTTCGTCCACAGAAGTTGCATATCAGCATCCTTGTGAAAATGGCCACATTGGGCACAGAATTTGGTTTTCCTGTCAGCGAGATAGAATTAAATCTACCTATCTAGTGCACTCAGGAAGAGATACTTTATGAAATGCAAAATAGAATAGAATAACAGAATTGGAAGGGACCTTGGAGGTCTTCTAGGCAGGAAACCCTACACCACTTCAGATAAATGGTTATCCAACAACTTAAAAACTTCCAATGTTGGGCTGTTCACAACTTCTGGAGGCAAGCTGTTCCACTGATTAATTGTTCTTACTATCAGGAAATTTATCCCGTTTTAAGTTGCGTCTCTCCTTGATTAGTTTCCATCTGTTGCTTCTTGTTCTGCCTTCTGGGGCTTTGGAGAATAGCTTGACTCCCTCTTCTTTGTGGCAACCTTTGAGATATTGGAAGACTGCTATCCTGTCTCCCCTAGTCCTTCTTTTCATTAAACTAGACATCCCCAGTTCCTACAACCGTTCCTCATATGTTTTAGCCTCCAGTCCCCTAATCATTTTTGTTGCTCTTCTCTGCACTCTTTCTAGAGTCTCCACATCTTTTCTACATCGTGGCGACCAAAACTGAATGCAGAATTCCAAGTGTGGCCTTACCAAGGCATTATAAAGGGGTATTAACACTTCATGTGATCTTGATTCTATCCCTCTGTTCATGCAGCCTAGAACTGCGTTGGCTTTTTTGGCAGCTGCTGTACACGGCTAGGTGCAGCATTTCCTCAAGGAAATGCTACCTACCTACAGGGATCTTCAGGGTGTGCCATCTTAGTGAGCACCTTAACCCCTGCACCTGATGTGTTCTGTTTTTTTGTTTGTTTCTGCTTTAGCTCTTTTATTATCTCTTTTGAATGGTATGCCAATGTGGTGTACCTTTATGCGTCTGTTGATGGCTGATGACTAAAGCAAACAATCAAGCTCAGAGAAAACACAGGACTCCACTGATTAATGTTTCCTTGTTGGGAAGGTATGATCTCCTGCTGAGAGAAAGGAGGCTTACTGTGTCTAGTAATAATGCAATGGCTATTCAAGCTCAGCAAATCATTGTGCTTTTGGCTAAAGACCTATCGGAAATAAACAACTGATGGATAATATGTTCTCGATGGTATACATCACATATATTCATATGCTCATCCGACACAATGAACTGGATCAATGTCAGAGTTTGTATGTTGTGAGAACACAAAAAAACCCAGCAGCGCTGGGTCAGGGGAACGGTCATTTTAACACTGAGCAGGCCTGGGAGAGTTTCAAATTTCAATAGATAATATCTCCGAGTCTTTTATGTAGTGTGAATATAAATGAATGTTAATATAGGATTAACCTAATGGCTGTCCAGAGAGGCTAAACTAGGCTTCTCTAGGCACTTTGTCTTGCTGGTTTTGAGGAAAAATTGGGCGGATGCAATAAGGACTCTTACCTTGGACAAGTGGCTGGGACTAGAAGACCTCCCAGGTCCCTTCCAGCCCTATGATTCTATGATTTCAAAGCCACTGTGATGGTTTCTACCCCAGCCAAGCTCCAAGAATTTTTTATTTAAGATTTCCAGCAAGTTTTTAAATGGTGTTGGAAGAAATGTCCATCTGGTTTCCGTTCCTAATGGGGAGAAAGACACTGGAAACATGGTGACTTTTTGGAAAGATGGTTTAATGAGGAACAGGATCACATGGTTTGAAGTCCTGGGCAAAAAAGGGCAGAGATGCTGAAAGTGCCTCGGTTTTATGTCCTCTCTGGGCTTTTGAATTTGAGGCTGTATTCTGATTGGTTGTCGGACTCTCATGGGGCCATGCAGGGGTAACTTTGTAGGTTGTGTTTTGAGTCCCAAGTTTGGTTGAGCCTTGCTGGGTGATGAAGTAATGAAAGGGCTTTGGGCAATTTCTACTACTTATGGCTCTGTCGGAAGGAAGTAGATCTTTGTTATGTAGAATAGACTGGCCGACGCCTTAATGATGCATTGACAGGGGGGGGTGAGTTTCTGCATCCCCTTTTAGGGGAAATATTCTGCCCTTTTAATATTTCCTAAAATATCTCATTTTCCTAGGAGATGAGTGGATGCTAACTTCCTACAATGGCATGAAACCGAACCCCCCAAAAATACAGGTGAAACTGGCCACTCTCCATTTAACTGGGAGAACAATGCATTACCAAATATACATTTGATGCTGACTTATTAGGAAATTCATTCATTTCAGAAGAGTGGCTAACTAGGCCAGCTGTGCCTTGTGAGCCCAGCAATAAAAGTATATGCCCTAAAGAGAAATCGATCCATTCTCCATGCCAATGACTTATTTCCTAGTAATTGCCTAGTGGTTAAACTTGAAGAATAAAAGTGCTCCTAGTAAACTCTAATGCAGATGCTTTTAGGAGAGCTGGTGATGGCTTCAAATCTGCTTGAGAAACAAATCAATGGAGGGAGTAGAGGGAGAAAACAGATCTATTTTCAGCAATTAACTCTGTTAATGATGCAGCATGTTCTTAAAGATAACCCCCTGGTTTATCTCAAAGAAATAAAGCTGTATTTGTTGCTTTTGTTTCATCTTCACTTGTTGAAAACTTAACACATTATTACTCCAGTTGCAGTATTTCTCTGCACTTGGCCCTGGGAAGGTGTCTAGCCCAGGGGTCTCCAACCTTGGCAACTTTAGGCCTGGCGGACTTCAACTCCCAGAATTCCCCAGCCAGTTTAAAGTTGCCAAGTTTGGAGATCCCTGGGATAGACCTCAACTGCCAGAAACAAAGCTGGCTGGAGCAGGGGTGTCAAACAAACCAGATTTCATTGAGGACCGCAACAGGGTTGTGTTTGTCCTTGGATGGTCGGGGATAGTGTGGCCAGCTCGACATCACTCCTATCATGGGAAGCTGTGGTGGCCTGACCATTCTCCCAGGTAAAACAGGCTCCCAAGCTCCGTTTTCAGCTGCCACGGCCTCCTCTGCCAGTGAAAAGGGAGCTCGGGAGCCCGTTTTCCCTGGACGAAGCATTGTGGACCGGCCCTTCACTGTTTCTAGGGTGGCTCTGCAGCCCGGATCTAAGTACTTCACGGGTCGGATGTGGCCCAGGGCCTTGAATTTGATAACCCTGGTAATAAGTACGAGGCGTGAGGTAAAGTATAACGTGTTTATTCAACAGATAACAGCAACTCAGAACTTCAGAACACGGACAGCGCTCTCCCACCTGACAGCTCTTTATATATGACAGCTGTCAGGCGGCTGGCCAATAGGCGGTCAGTGATTTTCCCGCCAGCCGGCAGGCACGCCGAGGCCAATCAGGAGCCTGTGGCTCCGGCCCCGCCCGTCGGCTGCGCGGGAGGACACAACACCTGGCCTGGAGAATTCTGGGAGTTGAAGTCCACATATTTTCTAGGAGCCAAGATGGGAAACACTGCTCTATTGCATTATTATTACTATCCATTTCAGAGGGTGCCTAAAGAAATCCTGTATTACAGAAAAGTGGCTCAGTGGCTAAGATGCTGAGCTTGTCGATCAGAGTTTGGCAGTTCGAATTCCTAGCGCCATGTAACAGAGTGAGCTCCTGTTACTTGTCCCAGCTTCTGCCAACCTAGCAGTTCAAAAACATGTTAACATGCAAGTAGAAAAATAGGGACCACTTTGGTGGGAAGGTAAAATAGCGTTCTATGCACCTTCGGTGTTTAGTCATGCTGGCCACATGACCACGGAGACGTCTTCAGACAGCACTGGCTCTTCGGCTCTGAAATGGAGATGAACGCCGGCCCCCTAGAGTCGGGAATGACTAGCACATATGTGCGAGGGGAACCTTTAGCTTTACGAAACGCTTGTTTATTCCCAGTGTGTGTTTCTGCTCCTAGTTGCTTGCATGTTTACAGCATTCAGCATGTGATGGATTGTCAACTTGTCAACATTTCAGAAAACGTGTTATGCATCTATCCGACTTTAAGCTGCCGAAGACTGTCTTACTATATGTGAATTTTAGTTTGAGCTTCGGCATTCTTTCCATACCCAAGCTCATTCTTCAGTCAAGGAATGCCGCAAAAGATTTTATCTTTGTGCAGGACTTAGGGTGATCGGTACAAAAGGCAGTTTCCAGTTCTCTGTAGTTTAATGTCATACCAGTAAAGGATCTTGAATGCTTATCCAAGATCAATGCAGAATCTTGGAAACCAAAGGAGGAAATCTGCTTTGTTCCAATGTCCCACCTTCATTTATAATGAGCTTATTGAGAGAGAGTTTTGTTGGATTTTTTGAGATACTTATGCTCAGATTTCTCCCCACCTGGGCTCTGTTGCTGTTTATAAGCTGACAGCAGGCTCATCTTCCTTTTCTTCATTGTTTGTGTTTCTTCTCCTTTCTATATATTTTGCAGCTTCTCCACAATTTCCCACATCATTTAACAGTTCACTATGGCTGTGCTCTCATACTATGTGTTCAGTCTGATTCCTGAATTAATCCATTTCTTGGATTTCTTATACAAGGCAGAGCACCAGAAGCTAAGCAGCATTTTCATAATATATTTGGGTTTTTACTTCTTTGGTTGAATAACAGAATAGCAAAATTGGAAGGGACCTTGGAGGTCTTCTAGTCCAACCGCCTGCTCAAGCAGGAGACCCTATGCCATTCCAGACAAGTGGCTATCCCATCTCTTCTTGTCTAGTGATGAAGCCCTCACAACTTCTGAAGGGAAGCCGTTCTACTGGTTAATTGTTCTTCACTGTTAGGAAGTTTCCATCCATTGTTTCTTGCTTTCTGGTGCTTTGGAAAATAGATTGATTCCCTCTTTTTTGTGACAGCTCCTGAGATATTGGAAGACTGCTATCATGTCTCCCCAAGTCCTTCTTTTCATTAAACTAGACATACCCAATTCCTGCAACTGCTCGTCATATGTTTTAGCCTCCAGTCCCCTAATCATCTTCATTGCTCTTTTCTGCACTCTTTCCAGAGTCCCAACTTCATTTTTATATGCTGCCTGGTACCTGATTCTGGAATGTATCTTAAGCCACAGAAATCAATCCAAGATGAATAGACATTCATTCTCTTGTGGTGTGACTGCATCAGTAGGGTTTTAATGGACCTGTTGAAGTGTGAACTCAGCTTAGTTCAGGAAGACAAAAAAAACCCCCATCACTTGCTCTTAGACTGCAGGGAACACAATGGGTTCCCAGGAACCTTCAGATGTAACAATTTGACAATGTCATTCACCTTGATGAATGGCTTGGGCTGTCTTGAATGGTATCAAAAGGAGAACTTGAGATTGCAATGGAGGAGGTGGGGACAAATCTGCTTTGCCAACCAACCTTTCCTCAACTCGAGTATTGAGACATTCGTTGGTCAAAAAAATACCTTTTTGATTATGTCAGAAGCTGTTGAAAAAATTCCCTTTTCTACCAAGAATGTTGGTTGAAACCACACTGTTCTTGTTATTTGTGCTATACAGGTAGTCATCAACTTACAACAGTTCATTTAGTGACCATTCAAAGCAGGGGTGGGTTTCAGCTGGTACGCACCGGTACGGGCGTACCAGTTGGTGAAATTTAGCATGCCTTCCCATACCTGATCTTCCGGAGGCCCCGTACCGGAACGCTCCCTACCCAGGCCTGCCCCTTGCTCGCTCCCCCTGCCCACCCGGTTGCTGCTCATTCGCCCCACACATCCACACTATGCTTGTCCCGTCCACCCACTTCCTTTGCCCATCCAGCCGAGGCTCCAAGGCTGCAGGCGGCTGGGGAGGGGAGGAATGCTGCCCATCTGCCTGCCCCCTCCAGAAGCAACCGGGCAGGCCCTGGTACGGTCAGCAGCCCACACGCCACTGCCATGTGACTGCTCTGGGATGCAGTACCTGCCCAGACGCGGCTGCTGCCGGCAACGGGGCACAAAGGAGAGGCCGTCCAGCAGAGTGTTCTGAGGTCAGTGGGTTGGCAGGGAGGTTACGCGGGGCTGGAGGTGGTAGGGAGGCAGGACATTGAGGCCACCCTGGGTGCCTGCAATGGGACGCGGTAGCTGCTGGGCGGCTGCTCCTTTGTGCCCCGTTGCCGGCAGCAGTTGGCTTTCTCCTGCCGATCCTCTCTGGGCATCCAGGCGGGCCCTGGGTCGATCAGCAGCCCGTGCGCTGCCACCCTGTGATCGCTCTTGGGGCGCAACCAGGAAGGATCAGTTCCGTCCCAGAACTGTGTCACAGGGTAGGGGAAGCAGGTCTTGGGAGAGACCTTCCCTCCCCCTTCAGAGAGCCCGTGTGGGCAGGCAGGTGGCAATGCCTCTTTCGCTTGTTTGGGCGGGCAGAGAATGAAAGGACGTGTGCAATAGCCGAGGCGGTCCCCTTCGCCCTTGGTGGCAAGGGTGCTTTATCACATGTCTTTCTTTCTCTGCCTACCTGAATGAGCGAAGGAGGCGCTGACCCCAAACTGCCCACTCGCCCGCATTCAAACCAGCCCGCCTCCCTTCTGTCTCCCGCCATGGGTTCTCTGGAGGGGGAGGGAAGGTTCTTCCCAACACCAGCTTCTTTCCTTCCCTCCTGCAGCGTCAGTCCATAGGGGGAGGGCACGGACCATTTGGTAGCGACAGGGAAATGGAGGTTTCTTTGCCAGCCTCCCAGCTGGCAAAACAGACATTTTCACAGTGGCGGCTGAAGCACAATCCAGGGCAGTCAGTTCCGGCTCTCCCTTCCCCAAGCATGTCCCATTGCTGCTGGAGCCACTTTTGCTGAATCTGGTGCGTGGCAATGGCAAGAAGTGACTGCCAGCGATGCTCTCAGTGATGGCCATCATGCCGGATTCAGCAAAAGCGGCTCCAGCAGCACCTCCTTCCTTTCTCCGCCTGCCGGAACGAGTGAAGGAGGCACTCACTGGCCACTAAACAGCCCGCTTGCCCAGATTCAAACCAGCCCACTTCCTCTCTCCTGGAATGGGTTCTTTGGAGAGGGAGGGAAGGTCCCTCCCAAAATCTCGCTTGTCCTGGTGGCACCCCGGCGATAGCAGCTGAGCGAGGCAAGAAGGAATTCTGGGAGTTGAAGTCCACAAAGCTGTCAAGTTTGAACACCCCTGGGGGGGGTTCTAAAGGGTTAGGGGTGCAAGGGTCTTGTAACTTGACAGCTTTAAGACTTGCGTGCTTCAAATGCCAGAGTTCCTGAGCCAACATGACTGGAGGGGGAACTCTGGGAGTTGAAGTCCACAAGTCTTAAAGCTGTCAAGTTTGAACACCCCTGGGTTTTTTTTCTAAAGGGTTAAGGGTGCAAGGGTCTTGTACCTTGATAACTTTAAGACTTGCGTGCTTCAAATGCCAAAGTTTCTGAGCCGACATTTTGGTTGCTAAGCAAGAGCGTTGTTATTTCAGCACAATTTACAAGTTGGGCCCACCTGGTCACGTGACTGCCAAGCCACTCCCATCCAGTCATATGACCATCAAGCCACTCCCATCCGGTCACAGGACCGCCGAGCCACTCCCACAAAACAGGCCACACTTACAGAATAGGTTCTAAATTTTTTTTTAAACCCACCACTGGTTCAAAGTTACGATGGCACTGAAAAAAGTGACTTATGACCATTTTTCAAACTTATGACCATTGCAGCATCCCCATTTACATTCAGATCAGGGGTGAAATTCAGCAGGTTCTGGAGAACCGGTAGCAGAACTTTTTTAGTAGTTTCACCACTTTCACCACCGATTCAGATGCTTGACAACTTCATATTTATGACAGTTGCAGTGTTCCGGAGTCATGTAATTATCTTTTGTGACCTTCTAACAAGCAAAGTCAAGTTACAATGGCACTGAAAAAAGTGACTTATGACCATTTTTCACAGTTACGACCTTTGCAACATCCCGAGGATCATGTGATCAAAATTCAGGTGCTTGGCATCTGGTTCATATTTGTGACTGTTGCTGTGTCCCAAGGTCATGTGATCACCTTTTGCGACCCTCCGACAAGCAAAATCCATGGGGAAGCAAAAGCCAAATTCACTTAACAACCGGATGACAAACTTACCAACTGCAACGATTCATTTAACAACCGAGGCAAAAAAGGTGGTAAAATGAGGCAAAACTCACTTAAGAAATGCCTCGCTTAACAACATAAATTTTGGGCTCAATTGTTGTTGTAAGTTGAGGACAACCTGCACTCTTAGGCTGTTTCCTTAAATGTGTTGGGATATCATCCAATTTAAGCTTTTACTGACTTCTGGGATTTTGCTTTAGAATTGTTTTAAAGACAGGAAGAAGCAGGAAAGATATTAACTACAGTAAACAAACAAACAATGACTTCTATTTGTGATTCTTTGTCAAGGTGTCCAACAAGTAACAGCCTCAACCTGACCTCACTTGAACTGAGATACTAAATCAGGCTAGACTTTGTTAATATTGGGCTAGATAAGAGGCTACAAAAGAATCCGAGGGTTGTAGGATCACATTCAGGTGACAAATACCTTAGAAGAGGGCAGTGATGAATTATTTTCTGCTGTTGCTAAGAAAATCACATGAAAACAGGCTTACAACAATTCATTTAGTGCAGGTTCAAAGTTACAACGGCACCAAAAAAAGTGATTTTTTTCACTCTTATGACCATTGCAGCATCCCCAGGTTCATGTGATTTACATTCGGATGCTTGACAACTGACTCGCATTTATGACGGTTGCAGTGTCCTGGAGTCACGTGATTCCCCTTTTGTGACCTTCTGACAAGCAAAGTCAGTGAGGGAGCCAGAATCACTTAACAGCCATGTCATAACTTAACAACTGCCATGATTCACTTAACAAATGTATCAAGAAAGGTCGTAAACTGGAGCAAAATTCACTTATCAAATGTTTCACTTAGCAACATAAATTTTGGGCTCAATTATGGTCATAAGTTGAGGACTACTGGTGCTTTCAGACTTGCACTATTCTGTTAATGTAAGCGTATGTTAAAGTAGAATTAGTTCATCTGGAGTTGCTTCTTGGTTGGGCTGCCTCACAAAGCTAACGCCATTTGAACAGATGCTCCTGGGATGCACTGCACTAATATACTGGCATATTAAATACACAACTGTTCTGATCCCCCCTCTTCGCTCGTTCACAAATGGCAGTCAGACCGAACTTCAAAGTAAATATCTTTATCAGTCCTGGCTCAAGCTGGTTGCGAGCCCAAAAATAAACGTAGATAAAGTCTCTGGCAAAAAGTTACTCAGCAAAAGCAAAAACAAAAAGCTGTTACAGCAAACCAGGTTTACAGAAAGCAAATCACTTATCCAAGTGCCTCTTTGAATCTCGAAATGATGAACCACACACGACGAACGACGAACCACGAACGTTGACTTCTGCAACTAAGGCGTGGCACCATCCGTCTTTTATCTGCAGAAGACAACCCTAATGAGCAACAGCTGCTCATTATTCCAGCATCCGACTCAACTCACAGCAAGCTTCTGCTGAGTCACAACACACCACATATATCCTCTCACCCATCATGCAATATCTGTCCATAACACTTATTTACTTTGGCTGTCCTTTTGCCTTAATGTAACAATTCTACGGTATAAATACAGAATAAAAAATGTTCCACCTGGACATGCATTGATTAGGCATCCAATCAATGGTGGGATGCCAAATCTTTTCCTACCGGTTCTAGAAGAGCGCTCTTTCGCACACAGTTCGTGACCCCCCCTAACACATGCTTCGCACGTGTGCACAGCACTCAAAGACCGCCCTCGGTCTCAGCGCTGCTGAGCTGAGCTGTTTTTTTTAGCTCAGCTGAGACGCAGCAATCCACTCTGGCAGGTGAATCAGCTGAGCTAAAAAACAAGGGAATATAGGACAGGGAATGACAGGGTGGGAGGGCGGGGCCAGCCAGAGGTGGTATTTGCCGGTTCTCCGAGCTACTCAAAATTTCTACTACCAGTTCACCTGAAACGGTCCGAACCGGCTGAATACCACCTCTGCATCCCATGTCCTAAGAATGATTTTACAGAAAGCAAAGGGAAAGCAATCGAGGCTTCTTTTTCTACCCTGATACTTGCCATAATGAATTTAATAATTTTATAGATATTCTCCATGAGTAATTTCAGAGGAGGGACATGGCACATTCCTGGATCTTGTCTTCTTATAAACTGAATAAGAAAATTAATTCTGCATTGATTAACTATGCGGCGCTTATATTTTTCGTTAACTATGCAAACTCACAACTCTGATATTTCCATGATGGCAGTTGGAAATACGGGAAGACCTCTCCCAATAGCTTCAAAGGAGTTTAACAGATAATATTAAAAATATGCTCTAGTACAGGGGGTCTCCAACCTTGGCAACTTCAAGACTTGTGGCCTTCTTCCCAGAATTCCTCAGCCAGCTTTGCTCCCAGAATTCTGGGAGTTGAAGTCCAGAAGTTTTAAAGTTGCTAAGGTTGGAGACCCTGGCTCTAGTAACCAGGTCTACATTTTATAATATTTTTAAAGAAAGAAATCTAGAGATGATTTAGTACACTATAACCCGAGCAGCTGAATGGTTCCTGTTGCTTCTTCGCTGGTGAACAATGCCAGTGGGCCCGGAGTCCCGGTTTCAATAGCGTGACATTTCCCATACCTTAATTCTTCTTTTCTTTTCCTCTTACTTGCAAAAATATTTGCAGAGGCTGACCCTTCATGAGACTTCTGTGAGATATTATGAAATCCTTTCAGTTAAGGGCTTGGCTGAGCCATTGATTGATGCTTCTGCCCAGGGGTGTGTCCGCTTGTTAAGCTAATAGATTTCGCCTTCTCCAGAGTTAGCCCCACACGCCACAGTTGGCACCCAGATTCAGAAGCAGAAGTGCTCCCGGGAGGGAACGAGTCAAAAAGCTGACCTTGAGGCAGGAACCATGGACTGGAAACTTCACTCGGTTCAGTATTGTCTCAGGAACATCTTTTTCCTCTTGATGCTTTGTTTCCATATATGGATGTCAGGTAGGCCTTTTTTCTTCTTCCAAAGATTTTGTTCTTGAGCAATAGAAGTAACCGATCCTGAAGACCCCTGGACATCAATTTCCTATGTAGTTGATGTTCGTCTTTTCCCCCCTCTGTCTGTGCTACCTTTTAGCCAGCCTTGAACCCTGGCAACTACGTGGATAAGTCTATACAGGTGGGAGTGGTTCACCATTGCCATCATCTACCTAGGGCTGAAAGTGAACGAGGGACTCGGAGATACTTTCTATGCCTAAGACAGAATGAAAATTCAACATATGCTGGTTTCTAAACCAGTCCCTTTAACCACTATACCAAACCAGCCCTCTCCTTTCACTTGAGAGGGATATAATTAAATATTTCTACTAAGGCAAGAGACGCGATTGGAAGGAAGGAGAATTGGCAGATACTAAAGACTTAAAAAAAAAAAACAAGTGGCATTCTTGCCACTAAAATCTGAATTGTTTAATGTACTCTTCTTATATTGCTTGTACATTTAAAAAAAAAGATTCTCAAATTCTCCTTAGAGGAAATGTCTGGATCCTGTTCAGACCACAGAACTCTGATGATAGATTAGGTTACATAAATTAGTTCTGATCCGATCACCGCAGTAAAATAGCAGCTATTCAGGAGCAAGAGCAGTTTATCACTCTGAAATCTGAACCTGAGAGTTAAATAGTGAAGTGTTTTGTTTTTTTCACTTTTATCACTGCACACATTTATCAGTACAAAAAAAGAGCTTGTACTTCAAAATATTGAATGTACTACTGTACTACTGTACTTATGTATGAATAGCAATAGCAGTTAGACTTATATACCGCTTCATAGGGCTTTCAGCCCTCTCTAAGCGGTTTACAGAGTCAGCATATCGCCCCCAACAACAATCCGGGTCCTCATTTTACCCACCTCGGAAGGATGGAAGGCTGAGTCAACCTTGAGCCGGTGAGATTTGAACAGCCAAACTGCAGAACTGCAGTCAGCTGAAGTAGCCTGCAGTGCTGCATTTAACCTCTGTGCCACCTCGGCTCTAAATATACATCATATACATACCTCGTAAAATGTATCTCCAAATATACATAATTCTATTTTGTATGATCTAAGTATTTGTGCACCTTAATTTATTTATTTTTTAATTTATTTTTTTTAATAAAAATAATTAAATAGGCATTCCAATATTTTCATCCTGCACTCCAGTGGGTCATCTTGCATATCTCTGGAGTTTTGCTCTATCACTTTTGAAGTCCACTAATGTAGAGACAATGTTTTTGTAGTTAACAAGAACTGATGATCCAATTTGTATTGGCCAAACCTAATGAATGAATTGGAGTGCCATTATTTAATGCATTTAATTAAACCATTAATTTAATGCATCCTTTGCACTTCCAAAACCATAAATAGATAGTTCAGTATTTGCTTCACTAAATTTTGCAATGAAAAATGAGTAGATTAGAGCGCAAACCCCAGAAAAGATTCATTACCAATTATGCACAAAGGAGCACTTATAGAAATATGTCCTGATTTTGCGTCTTCAATGGTGCAGAGAAGTTTGAATGCAGGCTTCTGAAACAAAATAATGCCGGCTGGAGTTTCAGATTTTTTTAATTACTAACAATGTTACCTTGGTAAACATTGTAAGAGCCAATTTTATTGTGCTGAAGTGGTAAGAAGGCAGGTACAGAGAGTGAAAAAAAAGGATGCATTTTTCTTTTTTATCTCACTGACATATCTCCCTATGAATACAGACATCCATGGGTGGGTGGGGGGAATCAAAAACATTGTGATGCCTATTTTCATACATTCACAATTTGAATGTGAAGACGTGGGTCTTCTATTAATTGGTCACCAATTTGACTAGTTTGACACCTATTTCGCAAATACTTAGGCCCCAGAATCTCTCTCTAAGCTAAACAGAAATATAATACTACATACTTGGCAGTGGTGGGTTTAAAAAAAAATTGGAACCTCTTCTGTAGGTGTGGCCTGCTTTCCGGGTCCACTGGTGGAACCTCTTCTAACCGGTTGGGTAGATTTGACGAACCGGTTCTACTGAATAGGTGCGAACTAGTAGGAACCCACTTCTGAAACTTGGCCATATTTTTTTCCCCTTTTCTGCTTGATTTTCCTATTCTGAGGAGCAATAATGAATAAATGGGAGGTTATCAAATCACCAACAAATAGATAGATCAATATAATTCTTTATTGGCCAAGTAAGATTGGACACACAAGGAATTTGTCTTTGGTGCCTATGCTCTCAGTGTACATAAAAAGACAAGATACATTTGTCCAGAATCATTTGCTTAGGAAAAAAAAAGAAAGAAAAGTAAATGGGATGGGATGGGCCTTATCAGTTTGTCTTCTGCTCAGTGAATGTGTTCGGGATGGTTCACAACTGCTGTAGCAGCTACTTTATAATTTGGAAGCTTTTCCATTGTGATCATAATTCCAGATCTGCCCCTCAGCTGCCTACTTTTCAGCAGCATCATTGTACGGGTGCACATGTCAAAATTGGCAACACGGCAGATGGGGAATCACGATGCGAGCCTCATCTTCTTCTTTTCAAACTGTGTTAATGTTCCACAGAAATTAATTTTGCCACATTGTGAGATTCTTCTGTCCACCATCTTGCTAATTTAGAACCTGCTGCTACTCTTCTACAAGAAGAGGGTAACGGATCTCACAGAGTTGCTGAGATGAGATGGGCAGCCATAGAACTTTTGAATACATCATCATCGTCATCGTCATCACTTTGAAAGCCAGTTTCGAGTAATGGTTGAGGCACCAGATCAGAAGCCAAGAGACTATGAGTACCAGTGGTGGGTTTCAAAAGTTGTTCGAACCTACTCTGTGGGTGTGGCCTCCTTTGTGGGAGTGGCTTGCTGCCAATGTGACCGGATGGGAGTGGCTTGCTGCCCATGTGACCGGATATGAAGATGCCGACGATACTTGTCAGAACCACCTTAAATTACCTCACACACAGCACTGGCATGCATAAGAATATGATGTAAACTTGTTTTTTAAAAAGCAACTTTGGTTTGCATTAAAACAACTTCAACACACGCAATGTTCTGATTGCACCACAAACACAGTAGTCATCCTTACCTTTCACAGAGACACTGAGTTTTATAAATAGGAGCATGATAGTGTAGAATAATCATATCCAAGGACCAGTGGTGGGTTTCAAAAAAATTTGGAAACTCTTCTGTATGTGTGGCCTGCTTTCCGCATCCACTGGTGGAACCTCTTCTAACCGGTTCGGTAGATTTGATGAACCGGTTCTACCGAATAGGTGCGAACTGGTAGGAACCCACCTCAGATGAGTACTATCCCGCCTCAGGCATGAAATTTAGTCCTAAGCCCAACCTACTACACAGAGTTGTTGTGGGGAAAATAGGAGAAAGATGTCAGCATTCCAGAAGAACCCAACTCCCATTAAAAACTCCAAGACAGGCATTTTCTCAAAGTTCCCTTTTATTAGAGTAGCTATACTGGCCCATCTGGGAAAACCCAAATCTGAGAGTTCCGGGTTTTCCCCTCAGTAAATCAAAAGCCCAAACCCATCCCCTGCACCCATCAGTCCATCACATGGTCTATTTGCAATCTGTCTCAACTCGAGACATCCTTTCAACCACGGTTCCACCACAAATGCGCGCACAACAAAAGCGCGCCTGACTAAACCGCGGTGTCTAAAGCGCGGTGACAAAACCGTGTGACGAATGAGCGACTAATTAGCCCTAAAGCGCGCCGACAGAAGCGCGCTGTAAAGTAACCCTAACCCTAACCCTAACCCTAACCCTAAATGTAAATCTTACCTTAAAGTAAATCGCGCTTCTGTCGGCGTGCTGTTGTCGGCGCGCTGTTGTTGGCGCGCTTTTGACATCGCAGTTTTAGCGCCGTGGTGTTGTCGGCGCGCTTATGACGTCCGCGCTTTTGTTGGGTCACGTTCAACCACTCCTCCTCCAGGTGCAGGAATATCATGACCTTGACCGAAAAGAAGAATGTTATTATGTCTAACTTTATTCCCTCCTAATTTCCCAAGCACAAAAATGTGGCAGCATGGAAGGTTCCGGTGTTAATATGGCTTCCGAAGCTGACAAAAGAAGGAGTTTTATGTGTATTTGCTGCCTTATTTCTAAAGTAATAAGAATCCAATCTAATGAAATCATCATCTTTAGGCAGTCTGAAGCAAATTATTTTCTCCATGTATGCCCCATCTCTATTTTCTTCTCTCTTTCCCTCTCTCCCTTAAAAGGAATATCTTAACATTCTCTTTCTTCTGGAAAGAGGAAACTCATAGGGTTGGAAGGGACCTTGGAGGCTTTCTAGTCCATCCCATTGTTTTATTCAGGAGTGCTCATACCATTTTGGACAAATAGTTCTCCAATTTTTTTCTTGAAAGCCTCCAATGATGGAGCACCCACAAGCTGTTCCAGCTTAATAGGTCTCATGGTCAGGAAATTCCTCCTTATTTCCAGGTTGGATCTCCCTCTGATGAGCTTCCACTCATGGCTTCTTGTCCTATCTTTGATATTATAGAGTAAATTGATGCCCTTTCCCCTATGACAGCCCTTCAAAGTATTTGCAGACTGCTGTCATATCTCCCGTTGGTCTTCTCTTCATTAAGCTAAACATACAGTATCTAATTTCTTTAGCCATTCTTTATAAGATTCATAGGTCAGAGGATTTTATATTTTTTTTAAAAAACAGTTCAGTGTACTTGTATAAGATGTTTGTGTGTGTGCGTGTGCGTGTCCGTGTGTGTGTATGTATATATGTATATATATAAAGCACACAAACACATTTCTGGGTACTAAGGAAGACCTCCAAATTTGCAGAAACGCAACTGTCAGGGCTCCAAATAGCAACCAAAATGAAATATGGATTACTTCCAGGCCTGATAACCTTAGCTCTTTATTCCTCAATTTCACTTCCATATTAAAATGTCTATGGAGATGTCATATTGAAAGGCACCCAATCTTCAAAATCGCCATTTGGACAAAGAAAATATGCCACATATTTTTTCTTAACAAAGTGTGTTCTTGTTAAATCATCCCTTCCAAGCAGGAGACCCAGCTTTCTCAGAGTTTTTCTCTACTATTCCTACAGCTCTGTTTTACTACAAACTTTAGGTAAAAGTAAAGGTTCCCCTCGCACATATGTTCCTGAATCTAGGGGGCAGTGCTCATCCCCGTTTCAAAGCCGAAGAGCCAGCGCTGTCCAAAGACACCTCTGTGGTCATGTGGCTAGCTGCATGACTAAACATCAAAGGTGCAAGGAACACTGTTACCTCCCCACCAAAGTGGTCCCTATTTTTCTAGTTGCATTTTTACATGCTTTCGAACTGCTAGGTTGGCAGAAGCTGGGACAAGTAATGGGAGCTCACTCCGTTACGCAGCGCTAGGGATTCGAACCGCTGAACTGCCGAGCTTTCTGATCGACAAGCTCAGCGTCTTAGCCACTGAGCCACTACATCCAATTTTTACCTACATACTTTAGTTTCCAGTAAATGTTTCTACTTTCACTGGGTTTTTTCTTTTCTTTTCATATTTAAGAGCAGCTCCTTATCCCTAGGATGAGGGTATTTGCAAGCCATTCTGAAAATGTCACCCAAACAACCTTACATTGCTGTCTGTATAGTCATCGGGAACCAAGACTGACTCAAAACAATGTAAAAAGCTATAATTTATATACCCCACCTTTTCATTCAGGAAGGATAATTTGGACAGTTTACAGCGTCATAAAAATGCAAATAGCAAACAGTAAAGCAAAAAATAGCAGCAACGTCAAACAGGTTGGGAGAGTGAAGACCAGGGAAATACTTTCCATATCTTTGCGGGACAGATAAGCATCTTCTATACATCTACTTCACAGCACTTCAGAAGCCTGGGCAACTTGAAAAGGATTTTTTTTTGCAGATCTTCATGTCTGGGTGACTCCATATGCAACCCCTAACAAATCGGGCTCTAAATTTAAACAAGGCATCTTAAATTACTTAGGTAAATAATCACTTAGGCAAAAAGTGTATGATGTTCAGTATGGGTGATCTTAGCATTGTGCCTCAGTGGGCGGTTGGGCCACTACATTTTTCAAATGTTGAGTGCTTCTTGTTCCTTAGTGACCTGATCTGTTTTGCCAACATTCATTCCTGTGAGTTTGAGGCTTGGCTCAGAGGAATCACAGATCTGGCTTGCTTGTTTAAAACCGCGAGGTTGCATCCCAGGCAGTGGTGGGATTCAATTTTTTTTACTACCGGTTGTGTGGGTGTGGTTTGGTGTGGCGTGGCTTGGTGGGCATGGCAGGGGAAGGATACTGCAAAATCCCCATTCCCATCAGACGTGGTATTTACTAGTTCTCCGAACTACTCAAAATTTCCACTATCGGTTCTCCAGAACTGGTCAGAACCTGCTGAATAATACCACCTCTGATCCCAGGGTATCCGCTGTGTGTGTGTGTGTGTGTTTAAAAAAACCCAAGATGGCAGCTACAACTATACAATTGAAGCCTTCCTCCTTTTTGTATGTGCGCGTGCAAAAGGGGTTGGGCTTTAAGGGCACAATTGTGACTGCCCTGTCTGCTTTTTGACTGCTCCAATAAAATCCCTGTTGCACCCACTCACTATTAAATATATTTCTCACTTCCACCAGCCTTGGAGGCAACATATTAAGTCCTGAGGTTAAATTGGCCATGTGGGGTGAGTTTCACATACCTTTCCATATTACAAGTTGGATGAAAGAGTACAAAAATTAATCATCAGGTGATTGTGATCTGCCAACTATTTTGGTAGTTAAGCAACAAAAACATCTAGAAGGTTGGAAACAATAGCTGACACGGATGCAGAGAAGAGTAAACAGAGGCAATTTTGTAAGAAATACCATATCCTTCCTCCTATTATCTTGCAGAAAATGGCAGTGATGAGTTTCCTTTACTGACCAGGAATAGATTATTTGCCTTGTGACAGACAAGGTAGGAATCTATGTAGATTATCTAGACCCTTTTCAGTCCGGTTTCAGGCCTGGTTACGGCACCGAAACTGCTTTGGTCATGCTGATCGATGATCTCTGGTGGGCCAGGGATAGAGGACATTCCTCTATCCTGGTGTTTCTTGACCTCTCAGCGGCCTTCGATACCATCGACCATGGTATCCTTCTGCGGCGGTTGTGGGAGGTGGGAGTGGGAGGCACCGTTTTACGGTGGTTCTCCTCCTACCTCTCGGACAGGTCGCAGTCGGTGTTGGTTGGAGGACAGAGATTGACCCCTAGGCCCCTTAAATATGGGGTGCCGCAGGGCTCAGTCCTGTCCCCCCTTCCTATTTAACATCTACATGAAGCCACTGGGTGAGATCATACGCTGGCACGGGATCAAATACCATCAGTATGCGGACGATACTCAATTGTATCTGTCCACCCCGTGCCAACTCAGCGAAGTGGTGGAAGTGATGTGCCAGTGCCTGGAGGCTGTCAGGGTCTGGATGGGAGCGAACAAGCTTGCACTCAATCCAGACAAGACCGAGTGGCTATTGATGTTACCTCCCAAGGATAGTCCAGATATTCCATCTCTTAGCCTGGGGGGTGAAATTCTACACCTCTCACAGAGGGCCCACAACTTGGGTGTCCTCCTGGATTCGCAGCTGACATTAGAACATCATTTGTCGGCTGTGACCAGGGGGGCCTTTGCCCAGGTTCGCCTGGTGCACCAGTTGCGGCCCTATCTGGACCGGGAGGCACTTCGAATGGTCACTCATGCCCTTGTCACCTCCAAGCTCGATTACTGTAATGCGCTTTACATGGGGCTGCCCTTGAAAAGTGTTCGGAGACTACAGTTAGTCTAGAACGCAGCTGCGCAAGCGATTATGGGTGTACCTAGATACACCCTTATTACACCTATCCTCCGCAAGCTGCACTGGCTACCGATCGGTCTCCGCACACACTTCAAGGTGCTGGTCATCACCTTTAAAGCCCTACATGGCCTAGGACCTGGATATCTGGGAGACCACCTCCTGCCACATACCTCCCAACGGCCGATAAGAACTCACAGACTGGGCCTTCTCCGGGTGCCGTCGACCGGACAATGCTGGCTGGCGGCTCCTCGGAGGAGGGCCTTCTCTGTAGCTGCTCCAACCCTGTGGAACGACCTACCCGTAGAGATCCGGACTCTCCCCACTCGGCCTTCCTAAAAGCCACTAAAACCTGGCTTACAGCAGGCCTGGGGCTGCTGACTTCAGGAATGAGGTCCAGCCCCACCCAGATTGAGTGTATGGTGCGTTCTTTCTTTTAAAATTGTTTCTTTTAAAATTGTTCTTTATTTTAACTCCTATATTAACTTTTTCTGTAAGCCGCCCAGAGTCCTACGGGATTGGGCGGCATATAAATCTATTAAAAGTTAAAAGTTTAAGAGTCCCAAAGGTGCTTTTTCAAGAGGCAATTGGACTTCCTTTTTTTTGAAGACGTTTCGCTTCTCATCCAAGAAGCTTCTTCAGCTCTGACTGGATTGTGGAGGAATGGAAGGACTAGAGCTGAAGAAGCTTCTTGGATCTTGAGTCTCTGTATGCGAGTAGTCAGCAATAAAATTTTTCCAAATAAACTTCCCAAATAAATAAATAAATGTATTTCTGCTTACATTTTTATTGGGGAAATTTGCAGAGAATTGAGCAACTGAGCGGACATCGGGGTGGGCTGACGTTATGGCTGGTTCGGAGAACCTCCAAATCCCACCCCTGGCTGGCCCCTCCCACCTCACCATGCCCCTCCCACCCCACCCCTCCCAGGAATCTCCATGTGGTCTGTGTTTTGGATGCAAGGTAAGTGCAGGGCCCGCGGAGGTTTGGGGAGGGGGAAATATGGGCCTCCCAGGCCCATTTCCAGCCTCCAGAGGGCCTCTAGAGCCTGGGGAAGGCAAGCACCCACACACCCCATGGTACAGGAGGCTGACTAGGCCACGCCCACCAAGGCCACGCCCACCCAGCAACCAGGCAGAGAACCTGTTACTGAAATTTTTGAAGCCCACCCCTAGCTGACACCCTTTTACAATTTTTTAAAAAGCTTAATGTCTTACAATTTTACATGGAATTTTGCTAAATATAGGTAGTCCTTGATATATAGTTCATTCATTTAGTGCAGGGGTGTCAAACTCGCATTGTCACGTGACGTATCAGGACTCCCCCCCCTTTGCTAAACCGGGCGTGGCCAGCGTTAACTCATCTGGCCCGCGGGCTGTGAGTTTGACAGCCCTGGTTTTAGTGACTGTTCAAAGTTATATGGCCCTGAAAAAAGGGACTTGTGATAGTTCCTCATAACTCTCATAGCATGCACACAATCACATTTTGGGCTCTTGGCAACCAGCATTTATTTACAATGTTTGTAGCATCCTAGCTCATATGATCAATATTTGTGAACTTCCCAACTGGCTTTTGACAAACAATAGGGGGAAGCCAGATTCACTTAATGATCATTATGATTCATTTAATGACGGGCGAAAATGCCGCTATTGTGCTCGAAAGTCGAGGATTATCCGTATACCTGTTCTAACCTCACATTCAGACAAACTGCATAAAACTGTTTTGCAATTTTTTTCATTGCTTGGCGTTGCAAGTTCAGGAGCAAAATCAGAATAAGATACTTAGGTGGCAACTATGAATGCCTTCCAAAATAGTTTGGATGAAAGAAAATATTGGTCTCAGTAACAATAGATTATTAGACAATCTGTGACCCTGTGATATCCTTTCAGAGATATTTCCTTACCTAAATAGAGAAACAGAAGACCATTGGAGGCAAATAAAGCAATGGGAGCTGAAGTGACTTCTGACTTCCTTCTGGCTTCCCCATTGATGTTACTTGTGGGAAGCTGGCAGGAAGCATTGGAAATCACTCCTCCTTCTCCTCAGCTGACTCGTAAAACTGTCTGCAACCTTGTCAAGGAGACGAGAAACAAACAAAGGGAAATGTGGATTGCAAGGAAAATTGCATCCATGCTCCACATCCTGGCATATCTCAAAGGCCACCTCCATCCAAGGAGGAAGAGGGCTCAGCTGTCAACCACTAGTACTCTCCAGCCAATCATATCTCGCATCCAAATCCCTCCATGGCTTTAAAAGATTTTAGATTTCAACCTTTGTTCCAAAGCAACCAATTGCTGCTGACCTGTTGGCATCAGTGGTGGGTTCCTACTGGTTTGGATCGGTTCGGACAAACCAGTAGTGTTATGGCAGCCTGGTCACTGGAACCAGCAGTGACCCAGACCTGCCACACCCCTGAACCGGTTTCTCGGTCGGTGTCGTTGCTGCCACCATCTTAATTTTCAGTTCTGCACATGCGCAGAACAATTTTAATTGCACTGCGCATGCGAAACGCACACACGAGAGAACTGGCAGTAGTGCTGGCTGGAACACACCACTGGTTGGCATCCCGCAGCCAGCCTTACATTGTCAGCTGGCATCTAAGTTGCCAGCTTGTCCTTGTCTCACTGTCCAGCATTATTAAGAGATTTCATATTTCATCTTTCGTTCCAAAACAACCAAACAATACTTACCTATCTGGCCTTGCTGCCAGGTGATTGGGTGTGTAGGAGAAAGAAGATGGGGATGCAGCCTTCCCATCTTCCCTTATGCCAGTGTTTCTCAACCTTGGCGACTTTTAAGTCCTGTGGACTTCAACTCCCAGAATCCCCCAGCCAGCACAGCTGTGCTGGCTGGGGGATTCTGGGAGTTGAAGTCCACAGGACTTAAAAGTCGCCAAGGTTGAGAAACACTACCTTATGCCATACATAAGGTTAGAAGACACTAGTGAAGAAACAAACCTAGAATTGTAGCTTATTTAGCACAGGTAAGTATGGATGCTGTAATTTCATTGTAAGAGTGGAAGATTCCCCAGATCTCTGGTACAAGCTGGGATCTGTTGAGATGCTTCCAGGCTTATCTAAGCAAGAGGTGTCAAATTCAAGGCCTGGGGGCCAGATCCAGCCCATGGGGCGCTTAGATCTGGCCCATGGGGCTTCCCTGAAAACAGCAAAGGATTGGACTGCGGTGCATCTGCCAGCGAAAATGGAGGTCAAGAGGTGCGCGGACAGCTGTCCAGAGCTGTGTTTTCGCTGGCAGAGGGCTGCAGGAAGCCGTCCCAGCTGAAAATGGAGCTCGGGAGCTCATTTTTGCTGGCAAAGCACTTGGGTCACCACAGGTGCCCCCAACACAAGTGACAATGAGCTGGCCACACCCCCTGGCCCTCCCCCCCCACCGAGGTCAGACATAATCGTGAAGTGGCCCACAATAAAATTGAGTTTGGCACCCCTGATCTAAGTTCTGAAGGTTTTTGGATTTAAGGAATTGTGGTGGGGATTATGCAGCACTGTGCAGAGGTTTGGATTGGTGGGCCAAATAGACAATTGTCTAATTCTAACAACAGGCATGAGCTGTTTCTAAACGTCTAGGAATGGCACCTCAAAAAATGTTGGAAAGAGAAGGGAAGAGTAACATCCCATCCCTTAAAAATCTTTCGGAGCTCAGGGAAATGATAAGAGCATTAACTTGTGGGAAATAATGCAGGAGAAATAATTCTTCTGTTCTGACAAAATCTTGGCAGTGTTATTAAGCTCAGGGGAAATGCAGAATGAAAACATTAATGAGGTTGATGCATGTTTCCTTAAGAGCGGTGTTGGTGCAGTGGTTAGAATGCAGTACTGCAGGTTAACTCACTGCTCACTCCAGCAGTTCAATCCTGACCAGCTCAAGGTTGACTCAGCCTTCCATTCTTCCAAGGTTGGTAAAACGAGGACCCCAAATTGTTGGGGCCAATAAGCTGACACTGTAAACTAATTAGAGAGTGCTGTAAAAAACTATGAAGAGGTATATAAGTGCCATTACTATTGCTATTAAGGCAAGATAATATGCAAAAGATAAAACTATTTTGAAAAGGTTAAAAAAACCAACATGGAACTTATTTACACCATTCAAGTATAAAGGAGCACACTGAATATTATGAATAAGGAATCAGTGGCAAATAGAAAAAGTGGTTGAATATATGTTCCAGATCTGATTGCAGCATTTTCAGTTAAAAACCCAAAATGCTGTAGTAGGAAAAATCCTCTTTCTAAAATAGGTTGAAAATTCCCTGCCTATATAATATATTATGTGGCAGTCTGAGCTATTAGAAACTTATTCACAAAGAACATTAGCTATATGCTTCAAAACCTAACAAATAGCACGAGATAAAAATGATGAACCAATGGTAACAAAATATTTTCTTACTAATTTCTCTTAGCAATATCAGAGAAAAACATAAATGAAACATACATGTCAAATTCGACCCTGGAAGTGATTGGACCCAGGCCAATGAGGCCGCTTTCCACGGTGGAGACCAATGTGACGCTTCTTGAAAATCAAACCATCACTAAAACTGAGCTGACTTCAGCAGAAGTGACCTCTCTGTCATCTGAGTCTACCCTGGCCACGTCCCTTTCCATGCAGACTGCACCCTCTTCCTCTTCTACTGACCACTCTTCACTTGACCCGACGGAGGAGACCACCGTTGGCTTCCAGTCCACCAGTACTTCACCTAAGGTCGAAGGAACTGTGACTGAGTTGACCAGCCCTCCACTCTCTTCGGCAACATCTCCTACGGCTGCGCGGTTTAGAACCTCGACTATGGAGGTGATCGGATCCACGCCAATGAGGCCGACATTCACGGTAGAGGCTGATGTGACGCCTCTTGAAAGTCAAGCCACGCCAACCATCAGCAAGGGTTCTTCCACTAAGGCTGAGCTGACTTCAGCAGAAGTGACCGGAACACCCTCTCCGGCATCTGAGTCTCCCCTGGCCACGTCGCTTTCCATGCAGACTGGACACTCTCTGTCTCAGACCTCGTTGCCATCAACCCCTCCGGAGACCACCATTGCATCCCACAGCACGAGTTCGCCAACTCGGGCAGAATCCACCCCAGCCGAGGTAGGCCCCACGTCTTCGCTCCTTTCTGCACGCTCAAGCACAGCAGTGCCAGAAACCAGCTCCTCTGGAGAGTCTGTGCCTTCCATTGTCACCACGACGGCTGCCATTGGCCCGACTGAGCCAACCTCAGTCCAGCCTCCAACAACTCCCTCGCTCGCCCAATCTTCTACCATGCAGTCGGAGGAAACTTCACTGCAAGAGAGCACAACTCCAAGCCCGCATTCTGGCTCTGCCATGACCAAACCGGAGCTGAGCTCTGCTCAAGGAACCACCCTTCCCAGGCCAACTTCCTCCTCTTCTACTGAGCACTCTTCGCTTGCCCCTACCGAGGAGACCACCGTTGCCTTACATTCCACCACTACTTCAGCTAAGGTCGAAGGAACTGAGGCTGAGTTGACCAGCCCTCCACTCTCTTCGGCAACATCTCCTACGGCTGCGCGGTTTAGAACCTCGACTATGGAGGTGACCGGATCCACGCCAAGGAGGCCGCCTTCCACGGTAGAGACTGCTGTAACGCCTCTTGAAAGTCAAGCCACGCCAACCATCAGCAAGGGTTCTTCCACTAAGGCTGAGCTGACTTCAGCAGAAGTGACCGGAACACCCTCACCGGCATCTGAGTCTCCCCTGGCCACGTCGCTTTCCATGCAGACTGGACACTCTCTGTCTCAGACCTCGTTGCCATCAACCCCTCCGGAGACCACCATTGCATCCCACAGCACGAGTTCTTCAACTCGGGCAGAATCCACCCCAGCCGAGGTAGGCGCCACGTCTTCGCTCCTTTCTACACGCTCAAGCACAGCAGTGCCAGAAACCAGCTCCTCTGGAGAGTCTGTGCCTTCCATTGTCACCACGACGGCTGCCATTGGCCCGACTGAGCCAACCTCCGTCCAGCCTCCAACAACTCCCTCGCTCGCCCAATCTTCTACCATGCAGTCGGAGGAAACTTCACTGCAAGAGAGCACAACTCCAAGCCCGCATTCTGGCTCTGCCATGACCAAACCAGAGCTGAGCTCTGCTGAAGGAACCACCCTTCCCAGGCCAACTTCCTCCTCTTCTACTGAGCACTCTTCGCTTGCCCCTTCCGAGGAGACCACCGTTGCCTTACATTCCACCACTACTTCAGCTAAGGTCGAAGGAACTGCGGCTGAGTTGACCAGCCCTCCACTCTCTTCGGCAACATCTCCTACGGCTGCGCGGTTTAGAACCTCGACTATGGAGGTGACCGGATCCACGCCAAGGAGGCCGCCTTCCACGGTAGAGACTGCTGTAACGCCTCTTGAAAGTCAAGCCACGCCAACCATCAGCAAGGGTTCTTCCACTAAGGCTGAGCTGACTTCAGCAGAAGTGACCGGAACACCCTCTCCGGCATCTGAGTCTCCCCTGGCCACGTCGCTTTCCATGCAGACTGGACACTCTCTGTCTCAGACCTCGTTGCCATCAACCCCTCCGGAGACCACCATTGCATCCCACAGCACGAGTTCTTCAACTCGGGCAGAATCCACCCCAGCCGAGGTAGGCGCCACGTCTTCGCTCCTTTCTACACGCTCAAGCACAGCAGTGCCAGAAACCAGCTCCTCTGGAGAGTCTGTGCCTTCCATTGTCACCACGACGGCTGCCATTGGCCCGACTGAGCCAACCTCCGTCCAGCCTCCAACAACTCCCTCGCTCGCCCAATCTTCTACCATGCAGTCGGAGGAAACTTCACGGCAAGAGAGCACAACTCCAAGCCCGCATTCTGGCTCTGCCATGACCAAACCGGAGCTGAGCTCTGCTCAAGGAACCACCCTTCCCAGGCCAACTTCCTCCTCTTCTACTGAGCACTCTTCGCTTGCCCCTACCGAGGAGACCACCGTTGCCTTACATTCCACCACTACTTCAGCTAAGGTCGAAGGAACTGAGGCTGAGTTGACCAGCCCTCCACTCTCTTCGGCAACATCTCCTACGGCTGCGCGGTTTAGAACCTCGACTATGGAGGTGACCGGATCCACGCCAATGAGGCCGCCTTCCACGGTAGAGACTGCTGTAACGCCTCTTGAAAGTCAAGCCACGCCAACCATCAGCAAGGGTTCTTCCACTAAGGCTGAGCTGACTTCAGCAGAAGTGACCGGAACACCCTCACCGGCATCTGAGTCTCCCCTGGCCACGTCGCTTTCCATGCAGACTGGACACTCTCTGTCTCAGACCTCGTTGCCATCAACCCCTCCGGAGACCACCATTGCATCCCACAGCACGAGTTCTTCAACTGGGGCAGAATCCACCCCAGCCGAGGTAGGCGCCACGTCTTCGCTCCTTTCTACACGCTCAAGCACAGCAGTGCCAGAAACCAGCTCCTCTGGAGAGTCTGTGCCTTCCATTGTCACCACGACGGCTGCCATTGGCCCGACTGAGCCAACCTCCGTCCAGCCTCCAACAACTCCCTCGCTCGCCCAATCTTCTACCATGCAGTCGGAGGAAACTTCACGGCAAGAGAGCACAACTCCAAGCCCGCATTCTGGCTCTGCCATGACCAAACCGGAGCTGAGCTCTGCTCAAGGAACCACCCTTCCCAGGCCAACTTCCTCCTCTTCTACTGAGCACTCTTCGCTTGCCCCTACCGAGGAGACCACCGTTGCCTTACATTCCACCACTACTTCAGCTAAGGTCGAAGGAACTGAGGCTGAGTTGACCAGCCCTCCACTCTCTTCGGCAACATCTCCTACGGCTGCGCGGTTTAGAACCTCGACTATGGAGGTGACCGGATCCACGCCAATGAGGCCGCCTTCCACGGTAGAGACTGCTGTAACGCCTCTTGAAAGTCAAGCCACGCCAACCATCAGCAAGGGTTCTTCCACTAAGGCTGAGCTGACTTCAGCAGAAGTGACCAGAACACCCTCACCGGCATCTGAGTCTCCCCTGGCCACGTCGCTTTCCATGCAGACTGGACACTCTCTGTCTCAGACCTCGTTGCCATCAACCCCTCCGGAGACCACCATTGCATCCCACAGCACGAGTTCTTCAACTGGGGCAGAATCCACCCCAGCCGAGGTAGGCGCCACGTCTTCGCTACTTTCTACACGCTCAAGCACAGCAGTGCCAGAAACCAGCTCCTCTGGAGAGTCTGTGCCTTCCATTGTCACCACGACGGCTGCCATTGGCCCGACTGAGCCAACCTCCGTCCAGCCTCCAACAACTCCCTCGCTCGCCCAATCTTCTACCATGCAGTCGGAGGAAACTTCACTGCAAGAGAGCACAACTCCAAGCCCGCATTCTGGCTCTGCCATGACCAAACCGGAGCTGAGCTCTGCTCAAGGAACCACCCTTCCCAGGCCAACTTCCTCCTCTTCTACTGAGCACTCTTCGCTTGCCCCTATCGAGGAGACCACCGTTGCCTTACATTCCACCACTACTTCAGCTAAGGTCGAAGGAACTGAGGCTGAGTTGACCAGCCCTCCACTCTCTTCGGCAACATCTCCTACGGCTGCGCGGTTTAGAACCTCGACTATGGAGGTGACCGGATCCACGCCAATGAGGCCGCCTTCCACGGTAGAGACTGCTGTAACGCCTCTTGAAAGTCAAGCCACGCCAACCATCGGCAAGGGTTCTTCCACTAAGGCTGAGCTGACTTCAGCAGAAGTGACCGGAACACCCTCACCGGCATCTGAGTCTCCCCTGGCCACGTCGCTTTCCATGCAGACTGGACACTCTCTGTCTGAGACCTCGTTGCCATCAACCCCTCCGGAGACCACCATTGCATCCCACAGCACGAGTTCTTCAACTGGGGCAGAATCCACCCCAGCCGAGGTAGGCGCCACGTCTTCGCTCCTTTCTACACGCTCAAGCACAGCAGTGCCAGAAACCAGCTCCTCTGGAGAGTCTGTGCCTTCCATTGTCACCACGACGGCTGCCATTGGCCCGACTGAGCCAACCTCCGTCCAGCCTCCAACAACTCCCTCGCTCGCCCAATCTTCTACCATGCAGTCGGAGGAAACTTCACTGCAAGAGAGCACAACTCCAAGCCCGCATTCTGGCTCTGCCATGACCAAACCGGAGCTGAGCTCTGCTCAAGGAACCACCCTTCCCAGGCCAACTTCCTCCTCTTCTACTGAGCACTCTTCGCTTGCCCCTACCGAGGAGACCACCGTTGCCTTACATTCCACCACTACTTCAGCTAAGGTCGAAGGAACTGCGGCTGAGTTGACCAGCCCTCCCCTCTCTTCGGCAATATCTCCTACGGCTGCGCGGTTTAGAACCTCGACTATGGAGGTGACCGGATCCACGCCAAGGAGGCCGCCTTCCACGGTAGAGACTGCTGTAACGCCTCTTGAAAGTCAAGCCACGCCAACCATCAGCAAGGGTTCTTCCACTAAGGCTGAGCTGACTTCAGCAGAAGTGACCGGAACACCCTCTCCGGCATCTGAGTCTCCCCTGCCCACGTCGCTTTCCATGCAGACTGGACACTCTCTGTCTCAGACCTCATTGCCATCAACCCCTCCGGAGACCACCATTGCATCCCACAGCACGAGTTCTTCAACTCGGGCAGAATCCACCCCAGCCGAGGTAGGCGCCATGTCTTCGCTCCTTTCTACACGCTCAAGCACAGCAGTGCCAGAAACCAGCTCCTCTGGAGAGTCTGTGCCTTCCATTGTCACCACGACGGCTGCCATTGGCCCGACTGAGCCAACCTCCTTCCAGCCTCCAACAACTCCCTCGCTCCCCCAATCTTCTACCATGCAGTCGGAGGAAACTTCACTGCAAGAGAGCACAACTCCAAGCCCGCATTCTGCCTCTGCCATGACCAAACCGGAGCTGAGCTCTGCTCAAGGAACCACCCTTCCCAGGCCAACTTCCTCCTCTTTTACTGAGCACTCTTCGCTTGCCCCTACCGAGGAGACCACCGTTGCCTTACATTCCACCACTACTTCAGCTAAGGTCGAAGGAACTGCGGCTGAGTTGACCAGCCCTCCACTCTCTTCGGCAACATCTCCTACGGCTGCGCGGTTTAGAACCTTGACTATGGAGTTGACCGGATCCACACCAAGGAGGCCGCCTTCGACGGTAGAGACTGCTGTAACGCCTCTTGAAAGTCAAGCCACGCCAACCATCAGCAAGGGTTCTTCCACTAAGGCTGAGCTGACTTCAGCAGAAGTGACCGGAACACCCTCTCCGGCATCTGAGTCTCCCCTGGCCACGTCGCTTTCCATGCAGACTGGACACTCTCTGTCTCAGACCTCGTTGCCATCAACCCCTCCGGAGACCACCATTGCATCCCACAGCACGAGTTCGCCAACTCGGGCAGAATCCACCCCAGCCGAGGTAGGCGCCACGTCTTCGCTCCTTTCTGCACGCTCAAGCACAGCAGTGCCAGAAACCAGCTCCTCTGGAGAGTCTGTGCCTTCCATTGTCACCACGACGGCTGCCATTGGCCCGACTGAGCCAACCTCCGTCCAGCCTCCAACAACTCCCTCGCTCGCCCAATCTTCTACCATGCAGTCGGAGGAAACTTCACTGCAAGAGAGCACAACTCTAAGCCCGCATTCTGGCTCTGCCATGACCAAACCGGAGCTGAGCTCTGCTCAAGGAACCACACTTCCCAGGCCAACTTCCTCCTCTTCTACTGAGCACTCTTCGCTTGCCCCTACCGAGGAGACCACCGTTGCCTTACATTCCACCACTACTTCAGCTAAGGTCGAAGGAACTGCGGCTGAGTTGACCAGCCCTCCACTCTCTTCGGCAACATCTCCTACGGCTGCGCGGTTTAGAACCTCGACTATGGAGGTGACCGGATCCACGCCAAGGAGGCCGCCTTCCACGGTAGAGACTGCTGTAATGCCTCTTGAAAGTCAAGCCACGCCAACCATCAGCAAGGGTTCTTCCACTAAGGCTGAGCTGACTTCAGCAGAAGTGACCGGAAAACCCTCTCCGGCATCTGAGTCTCCCCTGGCCACGTCGCTTTCCATGCAGACTGGACACTCTCTGTCTCAGACCTCGTTGCCATCAAGCCCTCCGGAGACCACCATTGCATCCCACAGCACGAGTTCGCCAACTCGGGCAGAATCCACCCCAGCCGAGGTAGGCGCCACGTCTTCGCTCCTTTCTGCACGCTCAAGCACAGCAGTGCCAGAAACCAGCTCCTCTGGAGAGTCTGTGCCTTCCATTGTCACCACGACGGCTGCCATTGGCCCGACTGAGCCAACCTCCGTCCAGCCTCCAACAACTCCCTCGCTCGCCCAATCTTCTACCATGCAGTCGGAGGAAACTTCACGGCAAGAGAGCACAACTCCAAGCCCGCATTCTGGCTCTGCCATGACCAAACCGGAGCTGAGCTCTGCTCAAGGAACCACCCTTCCCAGGCCAACTTCCTCCTCTTCTACTGAGCACTCTTCGCTTGCCCCTACCGAGGAGACCACCGTTGCCTTACATTCCACCACTACTTCAGCTAAGGTCGAAGGAACTGAGGCTGAGTTGACCAGCCCTCCACTCTCTTCGGCAACATCTCCTACGGCTGCGCGGTTTAGAACCTCGACTATGGAGGTGACCGGATCCACGCCAATGAGGCCGCCTTCCACGGTAGAGACTGCTGTAACGCCTCTTGAAAGTCAAGCCACGCCAACCATCAGCAAGGGTTCTTCCACTAAGGCTGAGCTGACTTCAGCAGAAGTGACCGGAACACCCTCACCGGCATCTGAGTCTCCCCTGGCCACGTCGCTTTCCATGCAGACTGGACACTCTCTGTCTCAGACCTCGTTGCCATCAACCCCTCCGGAGACCACCATTGCATCCCACAGCACGAGTTCTTCAACTGGGGCAGAATCCACCCCAGCCGAGGTAGGCGCCACGTCTTCGCTCCTTTCTACACGCTCAAGCACAGCAGTGCCAGAAACCAGCTCCTCTGGAGAGTCTGTGCCTTCCATTGTCACCACGACGGCTGCCATTGGCCCGACTGAGCCAACCTCCGTCCAGCCTCCAACAACTCCCTCGCTCGCCCAATCTTCTACCATGCAGTCGGAGGAAACTTCACGGCAAGAGAGCACAACTCCAAGCCCGCATTCTGGCTCTGCCATGACCAAACCGGAGCTGAGCTCTGCTCAAGGAACCACCCTTCCCAGGCCAACTTCCTCCTCTTCTACTGAGCACTCTTCGCTTGCCCCTACCGAGGAGACCACCGTTGCCTTACATTCCACCACTACTTCAGCTAAGGTCGAAGGAACTGAGGCTGAGTTGACCAGCCCTCCACTCTCTTCGGCAACATCTCCTACGGCTGCGCGGTTTAGAACCTCGACTATGGAGGTGACCGGATCCACGCCAATGAGGCCGCCTTCCACGGTAGAGACTGCTGTAACGCCTCTTGAAAGTCAAGCCACGCCAACCATCAGCAAGGGTTCTTCCACTAAGGCTGAGCTGACTTCAGCAGAAGTGACCAGAACACCCTCACCGGCATCTGAGTCTCCCCTGGCCACGTCGCTTTCCATGCAGACTGGACACTCTCTGTCTCAGACCTCGTTGCCATCAACCCCTCCGGAGACCACCATTGCATCCCACAGCACGAGTTCTTCAACTGGGGCAGAATCCACCCCAGCCGAGGTAGGCGCCACGTCTTCGCTACTTTCTACACGCTCAAGCACAGCAGTGCCAGAAACCAGCTCCTCTGGAGAGTCTGTGCCTTCCATTGTCACCACGACGGCTGCCATTGGCCCGACTGAGCCAACCTCCGTCCAGCCTCCAACAACTCCCTCGCTCGCCCAATCTTCTACCATGCAGTCGGAGGAAACTTCACTGCAAGAGAGCACAACTCCAAGCCCGCATTCTGGCTCTGCCATGACCAAACCGGAGCTGAGCTCTGCTCAAGGAACCACCCTTCCCAGGCCAACTTCCTCCTCTTCTACTGAGCACTCTTCGCTTGCCCCTATCGAGGAGACCACCGTTGCCTTACATTCCACCACTACTTCAGCTAAGGTCGAAGGAACTGAGGCTGAGTTGACCAGCCCTCCACTCTCTTCGGCAACATCTCCTACGGCTGCGCGGTTTAGAACCTCGACTATGGAGGTGACCGGATCCACGCCAATGAGGCCGCCTTCCACGGTAGAGACTGCTGTAACGCCTCTTGAAAGTCAAGCCACGCCAACCATCGGCAAGGGTTCTTCCACTAAGGCTGAGCTGACTTCAGCAGAAGTGACCGGAACACCCTCACCGGCATCTGAGTCTCCCCTGGCCACGTCGCTTTCCATGCAGACTGGACACTCTCTGTCTGAGACCTCGTTGCCATCAACCCCTCCGGAGACCACCATTGCATCCCACAGCACGAGTTCTTCAACTGGGGCAGAATCCACCCCAGCCGAGGTAGGCGCCACGTCTTCGCTCCTTTCTACACGCTCAAGCACAGCAGTGCCAGAAACCAGCTCCTCTGGAGAGTCTGTGCCTTCCATTGTCACCACGACGGCTGCCATTGGCCCGACTGAGCCAACCTCCTTCCAGCCTCCAACAACTCCCTCGCTCCCCCAATCTTCTACCATGCAGTCGGAGGAAACTTCACTGCAAGAGAGCACAACTCCAAGCCCGCATTCTGCCTCTGCCATGACCAAACCGGAGCTGAGCTCTGCTCAAGGAACCACCCTTCCCAGGCCAACTTCCTCCTCTTTTACTGAGCACTCTTCGCTTGCCCCTACCGAGGAGACCACCGTTGCCTTACATTCCACCACTACTTCAGCTAAGGTCGAAGGAACTGCGGCTGAGTTGACCAGCCCTCCACTCTCTTCGGCAACATCTCCTACGGCTGCGCGGTTTAGAACCTTGACTATGGAGTTGACCGGATCCACACCAAGGAGGCCGCCTTCGACGGTAGAGACTGCTGTAACGCCTCTTGAAAGTCAAGCCACGCCAACCATCAGCAAGGGTTCTTCCACTAAGGCTGAGCTGACTTCAGCAGAAGTGACCGGAACACCCTCTCCGGCATCTGAGTCTCCCCTGGCCACGTCGCTTTCCATGCAGACTGGACACTCTCTGTCTCAGACCTCGTTGCCATCAACCCCTCCGGAGACCACCATTGCATCCCACAGCACGAGTTCGCCAACTCGGGCAGAATCCACCCCAGCCGAGGTAGGCGCCACGTCTTCGCTCCTTTCTGCACGCTCAAGCACAGCAGTGCCAGAAACCAGCTCCTCTGGAGAGTCTGTGCCTTCCATTGTCACCACGACGGCTGCCATTGGCCCGACTGAGCCAACCTCCGTCCAGCCTCCAACAACTCCCTCGCTCGCCCAATCTTCTACCATGCAGTCGGAGGAAACTTCACTGCAAGAGAGCACAACTCTAAGCCCGCATTCTGGCTCTGCCATGACCAAACCGGAGCTGAGCTCTGCTCAAGGAACCACACTTCCCAGGCCAACTTCCTCCTCTTCTACTGAGCACTCTTCGCTTGCCCCTACCGAGGAGACCACCGTTGCCTTACATTCCACCACTACTTCAGCTAAGGTCGAAGGAACTGCGGCTGAGTTGACCAGCCCTCCACTCTCTTCGGCAACATCTCCTACGGCTGCGCGGTTTAGAACCTCGACTATGGAGGTGACCGGATCCACGCCAAGGAGGCCGCCTTCCACGGTAGAGACTGCTGTAATGCCTCTTGAAAGTCAAGCCACGCCAACCATCAGCAAGGGTTCTTCCACTAAGGCTGAGCTGACTTCAGCAGAAGTGACCGGAAAACCCTCTCCGGCATCTGAGTCTCCCCTGGCCACGTCGCTTTCCATGCAGACTGGACACTCTCTGTCTCAGACCTCGTTGCCATCAAGCCCTCCGGAGACCACCATTGCATCCCACAGCACGAGTTCGCCAACTCGGGCAGAATCCACCCCAGCCGAGGTAGGCGCCACGTCTTCGCTCCTTTCTGCACGCTCAAGCACAGCAGTGCCAGAAACCAGCTCCTCTGGAGAGTCTGTGCCTTCCATTGTCACCACGACGGCTGCCATTGGCCCGACTGAGCCAACCTCCGTCCAGCCTCCAACAACTCCCTCGCTCGCCCAATCTTCTACCATGCAGTCGGAGGAAACTTCACGGCAAGAGAGCACAACTCCAAGCCCGCATTCTGGCTCTGCCATGACCAAACCGGAGCTGAGCTCTGCTCAAGGAACCACCCTTCCCAGGCCAACTTCCTCCTCTTCTACTGAGCACTCTTCGCTTGCCCCTACCGAGGAGACCACCGTTGCCTTACATTCCACCACTACTTCAGCTAAGGTCGAAGGAACTGAGGCTGAGTTGACCAGCCCTCCACTCTCTTCGGCAACATCTCCTACGGCTGCGCGGTTTAGAACCTCGACTATGGAGGTGACCGGATCCACGCCAATGAGGCCGCCTTCCACGGTAGAGACTGCTGTAACGCCTCTTGAAAGTCAAGCCACGCCAACCATCAGCAAGGGTTCTTCCACTAAGGCTGAGCTGACTTCAGCAGAAGTGACCGGAACACCCTCACCGGCATCTGAGTCTCCCCTGGCCACGTCGCTTTCCATGCAGACTGGACACTCTCTGTCTCAGACCTCGTTGCCATCAACCCCTCCGGAGACCACCATTGCATCCCACAGCACGAGTTCTTCAACTGGGGCAGAATCCACCCCAGCCGAGGTAGGCGCCACGTCTTCGCTCCTTTCTACACGCTCAAGCACAGCAGTGCCAGAAACCAGCTCCTCTGGAGAGTCTGTGCCTTCCATTGTCACCACGACGGCTGCCATTGGCCCGACTGAGCCAACCTCCGTCCAGCCTCCAACAACTCCCTCGCTCGCCCAATCTTCTACCATGCAGTCGGAGGAAACTTCACGGCAAGAGAGCACAACTCCAAGCCCGCATTCTGGCTCTGCCATGACCAAACCGGAGCTGAGCTCTGCTCAAGGAACCACCCTTCCCAGGCCAACTTCCTCCTCTTCTACTGAGCACTCTTCGCTTGCCCCTACCGAGGAGACCACCGTTGCCTTACATTCCACCACTACTTCAGCTAAGGTCGAAGGAACTGAGGCTGAGTTGACCAGCCCTCCACTCTCTTCGGCAACATCTCCTACGGCTGCGCGGTTTAGAACCTCGACTATGGAGGTGACCGGATCCACGCCAATGAGGCCGCCTTCCACGGTAGAGACTGCTGTAACGCCTCTTGAAAGTCAAGCCACGCCAACCATCAGCAAGGGTTCTTCCACTAAGGCTGAGCTGACTTCAGCAGAAGTGACCAGAACACCCTCACCGGCATCTGAGTCTCCCCTGGCCACGTCGCTTTCCATGCAGACTGGACACTCTCTGTCTCAGACCTCGTTGCCATCAACCCCTCCGGAGACCACCATTGCATCCCACAGCACGAGTTCTTCAACTGGGGCAGAATCCACCCCAGCCGAGGTAGGCGCCACGTCTTCGCTACTTTCTACACGCTCAAGCACAGCAGTGCCAGAAACCAGCTCCTCTGGAGAGTCTGTGCCTTCCATTGTCACCACGACGGCTGCCATTGGCCCGACTGAGCCAACCTCCGTCCAGCCTCCAACAACTCCCTCGCTCGCCCAATCTTCTACCATGCAGTCGGAGGAAACTTCACTGCAAGAGAGCACAACTCCAAGCCCGCATTCTGGCTCTGCCATGACCAAACCGGAGCTGAGCTCTGCTCAAGGAACCACCCTTCCCAGGCCAACTTCCTCCTCTTCTACTGAGCACTCTTCGCTTGCCCCTATCGAGGAGACCACCGTTGCCTTACATTCCACCACTACTTCAGCTAAGGTCGAAGGAACTGAGGCTGAGTTGACCAGCCCTCCACTCTCTTCGGCAACATCTCCTACGGCTGCGCGGTTTAGAACCTCGACTATGGAGGTGACCGGATCCACGCCAATGAGGCCGCCTTCCACGGTAGAGACTGCTGTAACGCCTCTTGAAAGTCAAGCCACGCCAACCATCGGCAAGGGTTCTTCCACTAAGGCTGAGCTGACTTCAGCAGAAGTGACCGGAACACCCTCACCGGCATCTGAGTCTCCCCTGGCCACGTCGCTTTCCATGCAGACTGGACACTCTCTGTCTGAGACCTCGTTGCCATCAACCCCTCCGGAGACCACCATTGCATCCCACAGCACGAGTTCTTCAACTGGGGCAGAATCCACCCCAGCCGAGGTAGGCGCCACGTCTTCGCTCCTTTCTACACGCTCAAGCACAGCAGTGCCAGAAACCAGCTCCTCTGGAGAGTCT
This sequence comes from Thamnophis sirtalis, assembly GCF_051295495.1. Taxonomy (NCBI): domain Eukaryota; kingdom Metazoa; phylum Chordata; class Lepidosauria; order Squamata; family Natricidae; genus Thamnophis; species Thamnophis sirtalis. The sequence continues at coordinate 167,132,793 of NW_028261381.1, read as the reverse complement.
GTGCCTTCCATTGTCACCACGACGGCTGCCATTGGCCCGACTGAGCCAACCTCCGTCCAGCCTCCAACAACTCCCTCGCTCGCCCAATCTTCTACCATGCAGTCGGAGGAAACTTCACTGCAAGAGAGCACAACTCCAAGCCCGCATTCTGGCTCTGCCATGACCAAACCGGAGCTGAGCTCTGCTCAAGGAACCACCCTTCCCAGGCCAACTTCCTCCTCTTCTACTGAGCACTCTTCGCTTGCCCCTACCGAGGAGACCACCGTTGCCTTACATTCCACCACTACTTCAGCTAAGGTCGAAGGAACTGCGGCTGAGTTGACCAGCCCTCCCCTCTCTTCGGCAATATCTCCTACGGCTGCGCGGTTTAGAACCTCGACTATGGAGGTGACCGGATCCACGCCAAGGAGGCCGCCTTCCACGGTAGAGACTGCTGTAACGCCTCTTGAAAGTCAAGCCACGCCAACCATCAGCAAGGGTTCTTCCACTAAGGCTGAGCTGACTTCAGCAGAAGTGACCGGAACACCCTCTCCGGCATCTGAGTCTCCCCTGCCCACGTCGCTTTCCATGCAGACTGGACACTCTCTGTCTCAGACCTCATTGCCATCAACCCCTCCGGAGACCACCATTGCATCCCACAGCACGAGTTCTTCAACTCGGGCAGAATCCACCCCAGCCGAGGTAGGCGCCACGTCTTCGCTCCTTTCTGCACGCTCAAGCACAGCAGTGCCAGAAACCAGCTCCTCTGGAGAGTCTGTGCCTTCCATTGTCACCACGACGGCTGCCATTGGCCCGACTGAGCCAACCTCCGTCCAGCCTCCAACAACTCCCTCGCTCGCCCAATCTTCTACCATGCAGTCGGAGGAAACTTCACTGCAAGAGAGCACAACTCCAAGACCGCATTCTGGCTCTGCCATGACCAAACCGGAGCTGAGCTCTGCTCAAGGAACCACCCTTCCCAGGCCAACTTCCTCCTCTTCTACTGAGCACTCTTCGCTTGCCCCTACCGAGGAGACCACCGTTGCCTTACATTCCACCACTACTTCAGCTAAGGTCGAAGGAACTGAGGCTGAGTTGACCAGCCCTCCACTCTCTTCGGCAACATCTCCTACGGCTGCGCGGTTTAGAACCTCGACTATGGAGGTGACCGGATCCACGCCAATGAGGCCGCCTTCCACGGTAGAGACTGCTGTAACGCCTCCTGAAAGTCAAGCCACGCCAACCATCGGCAAGGGTTCTTCCACTAAGGCTGAGCTGACTTCAGCAGAAGTGACCGGAAAACCCTCACCGGCATCTGAGTCTCCCCTGGCCACGTCGCTTTCCATGCAGACTGGACACTCTCTGTCTCAGAGCTCGTTGCCATCAACCCCTCCGGAGACCACCATTGCATCCCACAGCACGAGTTCGCCAACTCGGGCAGAATCCACCCCAGCCGAGGTAGGCGCCACGTCTTCGCTCCTTTCTGCACGCTCAAGCACAGCAGTGCCAGAAACCAGCTCCTCTGGAGAGTCTGTGCCTTCCATTGTCACCACGACGGCTGCCATTGGCCCGACTGAGCCAACCTCCGTCCAGCCTCCAACAACTCCCTCGCTCGCCCAATCTTCTACCATGCAGTCGGAGGAAACTTCACTGCAAGAGAGCACAACTCCAAGCCCGCATTCTGGCTCTGCCATGACCAAACCGGAGCTGAGCTCTGCTCAAGGAACCACCCTTCCCAGGCCAACTTCCTCCTCTTCTACTGAGCACTCTTCGCTTGCCCCTACCGAGGAGACCACTGTTGCCTTAAATTCCACCACTACTTCAGGTAAGGTCGAAGGAACTGCGGCTGAGTTGACCAGCCCTCCACTCTCTTCGGCAACATCTCCTACGGCTGCGCGGTTTAGAACCTCGACTATGGAGGTGACCGGATCCACGCCAATGAGGCCGCCTTCCACGGTAGAGACTGCTGTAACGCCTCTTGAAAGTCAAGCCACGCCAACCATCAGCAAGGGTTCTTCCACTAAGGCTGAGCTGACTTCAGCAGAAGTGACCGGAACACCCTCTCCGGCATCTGAGTCTCCCCTGGCCACGTCGCTTTCCATGCAGACTGGACACTCTCTGTCTCAGAGCTCGTTGCCATCAATCCCTCCGGAGACCACCATTGCATCCCACAGCACGAGTTCGCCAACTCGGGCAGAATCCACCCCAGCCGAGGTAGGCGCCACGTCTTCGCTAATTTCTACACGCTCAAGCACAGCAGTGCCAGAAACCAGCTCCTCTGGAGAGTCTGTGCCTTCCATTGTCACCACGACGGCTGCCATTGGCCCGACTGAGCCAACCTCCGTCCAGCCTCCAACAACTCCCTCGCTCGCCCAATCTTCTACCATGCAGTCGGAGGAAACTTCACTGCAGGAGAGCACAACTCCAAGCCCGCATTCTGGCTCTGCCATGACCAAACCGGAGCTGAGCTCTGCTCAAGGAACCACCCTTCCCAGGCCAACTTCCTCCTCTTCTACTGAGCACTCTTCGCTTGCCCCTACCGAGGAGACCACCGTTGCCTTACATTCCACCACTACTTCAGCTAAGGTCGAAGGAACTGAGGCTGAGTTGACCAGCCCTCCACTCTCTTCGGCAACATCTCCTACGGCTGCGCGGTTTAGAACCTCGACTATGGAGGTGACCGGATCCACGCCAATGAGGCCGCCTTCCACGGTAGAGACTGCTGTAACGCCTCCTGAAAGTCAAGCCACGCCAACCATCGGCAAGGGTTCTTCCACTAAGGCTGAGCTGACTTCAGCAGAAGTGACCGGAAAACCCTCACCGGCATCTGAGTCTCCCCTGGCCACGTCGCTTTCCATGCAGACTGGACACTCTCTGTCTCAGAGCTCGTTGCCATCAACCCCGCCGGAGACCACCATTGCATCCCACAGCACGAGTTCGCCAACTCGGGCAGAATCCACCCCAGCCGAGGTAGGCGCCACGTCTTCGCTCCTTTCTGCACGCTCAAGCACAGCAGTGCCAGAAACCAGCTCCTCTGGAGAGTCTGTGCCTTCCATTGTCACCACGACGGCTGCCATTGGCCCGACTGAGCCAACCTCCGTCCAGCCTCCAACAACTCCCTCGCTCGCCCAATCTTCTACCATGCAGTCGGAGGAAACTTCACTGCAAGAGAGCACAACTCCAAGCCCGCATTCTGGCTCTGCCATGACCAAACCGGAGCTGAGCTCTGCTCAAGGAAGCACCCTTCCCAGGCCACTTCCTCCTCTTCTACTGAGCACTCTTCGCTTGCCCCTAAGGAGGAGACCACCGTTGCCTTACATTCCACCACTACTTCAGCTAAGGTCGAAGGAACTGAGGCTGAGTTGACCAGCCCTCCACTCTCTTCGGCAACATCTCCTACGGCTGCGCGGTTTAGAACCTCTACTATGGAGGTGACCGGATCCACACCAATGAGGCCGCCTTCCACGGTAGAGACTGCTGTAACGCCTCTTGAAAGTCAAGCCACGCCAACCATCAGCAAGGGTTCTTCCACTAAGGCTGAGCTGACTTCAGGCAGAAGTGACCGGAACACCCTCTCCGGCATCTGAGTCTCCCCTGCCCACGTCGCTTTCCATGCAGACTGGACACTCTCTGTCTCAGACCTCGTTGCCATCAACCCCTCCGGAGACCACCATTGCATCCCACAGCACGAGTTCTTCAACTCGGGCAGAATCCACCCCAGCCGAGGTAGGCGCCACGTCTTCGCTCCTTTCTGCACGCTCAAGCACAGCAGTGCCAGAAACCAGCTCCTCTGGAGAGTCTGTGCCTTCCATTGTCACCACGACGGCTGCCATTGGCCCGACTGAGCCAACCTCCGTCCAGCCTCCAACAACTCCTCGCTCGCCCAATCTTCTACCATGCAGTCGGAGGAAACTTCACTGCAAGAGAGCACAACTCCAAGCCCGCATTCTGGCTCTGCCATGACCAAACCGGAGCTGAGCTCTGCTCAAGGAACCACCCTTCCCAGGCCAACTTCCTCCTCTTCTACTGAGCACTCTTCGCTTGCCCCTACCGAGGAGACCACCGTTGCCTTACATTCACCACTACTTCAGCTAAGGTCGAAGGAACTGAGGCTGAGTTGACCAGCCCTCCACTCTCTTCGGCAACATCTCCTACGGCTGCGCGGTTTAGAACCTGGACTATGGAGGTGACCGGATCCACGCCAATGAGGCCGCCTTCCACGGTAGAGACTGCTGTAACGCCTCCTGAAAGTCAAGCCACGCCAACCATCGGCAAGGGTTTCTTCCACTAAGGCTGAGCTGACTTCAGCAGAAGTGACCGGAAAACCCTCACCGGCATCTGAGTCTCCCCTGCCCACGTCGCTTTCCATGCAGACTGGACACTCTTTGTCTCAGAGCTCGTTGCCATCAACCCCTCCGGAGACCACCATTGCATCCCACAGCACGAGTTCGCCAACTCGGGCAGAATCCACCCCAGCCGAGGTAGGCGCCACGTCTTCGCTCCTTTCTGCACGCTCAAGCACAGCAGTGCCAGAAACCAGCTCCTCTGGAGAGTCTGTGCCTTCCATTGTCACCACGATGGCTGCCATTGGCCCGACTGAGCCAACCTCCGTCCAGCCTCCAACAACTCCCTCGCTCGCCCAATCTTCTACCATGCAGTCGGAGGAAACTTCACTGCAAGAGAGCACAACTCCAAGACCGCATTCTGGCTCTGCCATGACCAAACCGGAGCTGAGCTCTGCTCAAGGAACCACCCTTCCCAGGCCAACTTCCTCCTCTTCTACTGAGCACTCTTCGCTTGCCCCTACCGAGGAGACAACCGTTGCCTTACATTCCACCGCTACTTCAGCTAAGGTCGAAGGAACTGAGGCTGAGTTGACCAGCCCTCCACTCTCTTCGGCAACATCTCCTACGGCTGCGCAGTTTAGAACCTCGACTATGGAGGTGACCGGATCCACGCCAATGAGGCCGCCTTCCACGGTAGAGACTGCTGTAACGCCTCCTGAAAGTCAAGCCACGCCAACCATCGGCAAGGGTTCTTCCACTAAGGCTGAGCTGACTTCAGCAGAAGTGACCGGAAAACCCTCACCGGTATCTGAGTCTCCCCTGGCCACGTCGCTTTCCATGCAGACTGGACACTCTCTGTCTCAGAGCTCGTTGCCATCAACCCCTCCGGAGACCACCATTGCATCCCACAGCACGAGTTCGCCAACTCGGGCAGAATCCACCCCAGCCGAGGTAGGCGCCACGTCTTCGCTCCTTTCTGCACGCTCAAGCACAGCAGTGCCAGAAACCAGCTCCTCTGGAGCGTCTGTGCCTTCCATTGTCACCACGACGGCTGCCATTGGCCCGACTGAGCCAACCTCCATCCAGCCTCCAACAACTCCCTCGCTCGCCCAATCTTCTACCATGCAGTCGGAGGAAACTTCACTGCAAGAGAGCACAACTCCAAGCCCGCATTCTGGCTCTGCCATGACCAAACCGGAGCTGAGCTCTGCTCAAGGAACCACCCTTCCCAGGCCAACTTCCTCCTCTTCTACTGAGCACTCTTCGCTTGCCCCTACCGAGGAGACCACCGTTGCCTTACATTCCACCACTACTTCAGCTAAGGTCGAAGGAAACTGAGGCTGGGTTGACCAGCCCTCCACTCTCTTCGGCAACATCTCCTACGGCTGCGCGGTTTAGAACCTCGACTATGGAGGTGACCGGATCCACGCCAATGAGGCCGCCTTCCACGGTAGAGACTGCTGTAACGCCTCCTGAAAGTCAAGCCACGCCAACCATCGGCAAGGGTTCTTCCACTAAGGCTGAGCTGGACTTCAGCAGAAGTGACCGGAAAACCCTCACCGGCATCTGAGTCTCCCCTGGCCACGTCGCTTTCCATGCAGACTGGACACTCTCTGTCTCAGAGCTCGTTGCCATCAACCCCTCCGGAGACCACCATTGCATCCCACAGCACGAGTTCGCCAACTCGGGCAGAATCCACCCCAGCCGAGGTAGGCGCCACGTCTTCGCTAATTTCTACACGCTCAAGCACAGCAGTGCCAGAAACCAGCTCCTCTGGAGAGTCTGTGCCTTCCATTGTCACCACGAAGGCTGCCATTGGCCCGACTGAGCCAACCTCCATCCAGCCTCCAACAACTCCCTCGCTCGCCCAATCTTCTACCATGCAGTCGGAGGAAACTTCACTGCAAGAGAGCACAACTCCAAGCCCGCATTCTGGCTCTGCCATGACCAAACCGGAGCTGAGCTCTGCTCAAGGAACCACCCTTCCCAGGCCAACTTCCTCCTCTTCTACTGAGCACTCTTCGCTTGCCCCTACCGAGGAGACCACCGTTGCCTTACATTCCACCACTACTTCAGCTAAGGTCGAAGGAACTGAGGCTGAGTTGACCAGCCCTCCACTCTCTTCGGCAACATCTCCTACGGCTGCGCGGTTTAGAACCTCGACTATGGAGGTGACCGGATCCACGCCAATGAGGCCGCCTTCCACGGTAGAGACTGCTGTAACGCCTCCTGAAAGTCAAGCCACGCCAACCATCGGCAAGGGTTCTTCCACTAAGGCTGAGCTGACTTCAGCAGAAGTGACCGGAAAACCCTCACCGGCATCTGAGTCTCCCCTGGCCACGTCGCTTTCCATGCAGACTGGACACTCTCTGTCTCAGAGCTCGTTGCCATCAACCCCTCCGGAGACCACCATTGCATCCCACAGCACGAGTTCGCCAACTCGGGCAGAATCCACCCCAGCCGAGGTAGGCGCCACGTCTTCGCTCCTTTCTGCACGCTCAAGCACAGCAGTGCCAGAAACCAGCTCCTCTGGAGAGTCTGTGCCTTCCATTGTCACCACGACGGCTGCCATTGGCCCGACTGAGCCAACCTCCGTCCAGCCTCCAACAACTCCCTCGCTCGCCCAATCTTCTACCATGCAGTCGGAGGAAACTTCACTGCAAGAGAGCACAACTCCAAGACCGCATTCTGGCTCTGCCATAGACCAAACCGGAGCTGAGCTCTGCTCAAGGAACCACCCTTCCCAGGCCAACTTCCTCCTCTTCTACTGAGCACTCTTCGCTTGCCCCTACCGAGGAGACCACCGTTGCCTTACATTCCACCACTACTTCAGCTAAGGTCGAAGGAACTGAGGCTGAGTTGACCAGCCCTCCACTCTCTTCGGCAACATCTCCTACGGCTGCGCGGTTTAGAACCTCGACTATGGAGGTGACCGGATCCACGCCAATGAGGCCGCCTTCCACGGTAGAGACTGCTGTAACGCCTCCTGAAAGTCAAGCCACGCCAACCATCGGCAAGGGTTCTTCCACTAAGGCTGAGCTTCAGCAGAAGTGACCGGAAAACCCTCACCGGCATCTGAGTCTCCCCTGGCCACGTCGCTTTCCATGCAGACTGGACACTCTCTGTCTCAGAGCTCGTTGCCATCAACCCCTCCGGAGACCACCATTGCATCCCACAGCACGAGTTCGCCAACTCGGGCAGAATCCACCCCAGCCGAGGTAGGCGCCACGTCTTCGCTAATTTCTACACGCTCAAGCACAGCAGTGCCAGAAACCAGCTCCTCTGGAGAGTCTGTGCCTTCCATTGTCACCACGACGGCTGCCATTGGCCCGACTGAGCCAACCTCCATCCAGCTTCCAACAACTCCCTCGCTCGCCCAATCTTCTACCATGCAGTCGGAGGAAACTTCACTGCAAGAGAGC